>NC_134404.1:294429058-294671558 GCF_038048845.1 Mixophyes fleayi | reverse complement strand
TTAAGGCTTTGTTTTCGGTCAACATTATTAATACGATAGGAAGATGTAATCAGGGTGACCAGGATAAAACAAAACCTATTTAAACACAATATCACCTTTTTCCCACCAGGGGTCAGCAGAGCTCTTTACAAGAATATGTTGTGAGCTCAACTACCCTTGAGATAAATGGTTTAATTTTTCCCTGAATATATATTTGTCTTAAAAAGTCACCTTTTGTACCCATTGTGCTAACAAAACAGTAAAGGAGGCTTTATTCCAGCCCTAAAGGGCCGTGGTTCACCAGTTGTTGTGAAGCTGTTCCAGTCTTGCTGGGGTTTTTAGTTCAACAACAGCTGGGGAGACACAGGTTGCCAAATTCTGTGTTATTTAGATTCTCTTCTACTGTTGCGTTAACTGCAGCGTGGATAATCGCAAATCGTTGAAATTCAGTTATATTGAGGGAACTGGTTTATTTCATTCGCACCACGTCTTTAACACAAATGTAAATACTTAGCAATCATATAATTTCTATCTCATACATGTTATCTTTTACACATGTTACATTTTTCTATCTCTTATAGATGTTACATTTTTAATTCATATTATTGCACGACTACCAGATAGAACATATCTAAATAAGACATTGGTAATGTCTCGATGATGGAGTAATACAATTTGTAACAGAAATACTGCCTTTTAGGAAGAATGTTGTATAATCGAGATAAGAAATCAAATATATTGAGTTCTATATTTTTTTGGAGACAGTACCTGTGCACAATTGTCTGTTGTGACTAAAATTTTATAGCATTTTTTTTTTCTCATTTCCAACGTGAATTGTACAGACTGAAAGTCATTGCTTAGCGCCATTGAATTTATTATTGCATGTCATTTATTATATTCGGTTACACTTGCAAAAAAAACCCAAACACATGAATATGGAGTAGATTCATTTCGATGAGTAATTTTACACATTATATTGTGATGTGTGTGTGTGTGTGTGTGTGTGTGTGTGTGTGTGTGTGTGTGTGTGTGTGTGTGTTTTCTGTGATGCAAGAGCGCTTTAAAGTCCATCCGTTTGTTGCAAATAAAATAAATGTGATTCCAATATTTTGGTCCTGTATTGTTCTTCCCGTAATCAAGCAGTATATGTCTGTTTGCTGACTACTCTGTTTCATATACATCAAGTCAAAGCCTGCACATCATAAACAGTGGAACATAAATATAATTCTAGTTTTACCATGTAAAGTAAATTAAATATGTAAAGAACTTAGTGAACTGCTGATAATGAAGCTATTCTATCACCTGGCTAGGACTTGGAATAGGTTCATTTAAATATTATGTTATAAAATGAGCAGCTGCGTCTTATTGGATTGATGGGCTGCACTAGGTTATGTCTATCGTTCCGCACTTCTCACATTGCTTGAAAATCAATGTTCTCTTTTTAAACTGTAGACACGATTTTTCTTTCTCTGTAGGGATATATATATATATATATATATATATATATATATATATATATATATTTATTTATTTATTTTAAAAAATACATAGCAAATTGGCCTTTCTAGAGGATGAACTTTGGAAATAAAGAAACCTTGCACAAATGAGGCAAAGCAAACGGATGGCCTCAGGGGGTCGCAGTAGGATAAGAAATGCAAGTTAGGAAGTCGATTTATGTTTTCTACCATGACCTACAGAGGATTAGCGGAACAAATCAGCCTACCACAGACAAGAGATTATCTGCATTAATAGTTTATCCGCCAGGTGGCGCCTCAAACCTGGGAAACCTCAGTCGCTTACCAGCAATTATTTGTTGGTGTATGAGACATACATGAAACTATACATTGGTTGTCAGAATATTCAGAACCTATATGATATCTGAATGAAAATACATCATAGAGTACAGAGCACTATCGGTATGTCATATTTTTGCTGTCTTCTTTTTAACCCGGAAATTGGAATCCACGTTTAGTACATATTTATTGAGTTAAAAGTAAGCCATGTCTTTTACCACATTAAAGTCATACAGCTATTAACTTTGAAACAAAATAAACATCAGTGTCACTAATAATAACAGCAACTACAATTTGAGGTGTACATGCAAGCAAAACAAAGAAGATAACTACTGAAGAATATTTGCCAGCAGATTATTACTGAACATAAGTGAACGTCTAAACACATAAATCTTACTTGCAGCAGGACAGATCTGTACTTGCTTCTTAATTTAGATTAGGGGAAAATGTTCAAATAGTCATTTTTATTTTTCCCCTACCCTGACTAGGCATTGGAAGCAAATACAGATCTGCTAAACTTGCATAATACATGTGTCTTTCCTAAAACAGCCCTCTGTTACATGGAATGTTTGATAGATGATATAATTATTTATTTATCCATTAAGGTTTTAAACATTTGATTACAGCACAAAAAAGGGAAATCTGCACACAGGTGAAAGCAAAACTGCTTAGTGGGAGCTTAAGGGTTGATATGGTTGGAGGGTTGGAAGACAAAAATTGAAGAGAAGGAAAAGTTTTTGAGAGATTATGGTAACATAATTGCTTGACATATATGTAATGCTGCATACGTATATTAAACCCACACAGAATGCATGTCACGCAGAGTTAGTTAACATAGACTGAACATAGATTTAATGAAAACGAGAGTTAGCTAGGTGGCAGGAACATTTTTAGTTTCTAAACTTTTTTTTATTTTTTTACATCTTATTTAAATTTTTTCCTTAATTTAGGTTTACTTTTTAACTTTTTTTAATTTTATTTTTGGTGAGGATTACAGACATGCAGGAGGAATTTGGTCCATGTCTCAACTACTCCTCAGCAATCTTGGGACACTTACAACAGAAATATAATTACCACTATTAAAAGTGATCTATTGCTACTAAAGGACAGAAGAGCCATAGATTGTGTCTATCCTGCCTTCATATGACAAGTCCCTCAAACAGGAAATCCTGGGACATCGTAATGATTCCTCAGCAACACAAATGTAGAACCAAACTCTTCAACATTGAGAAGCACATTGATCAGCTTAAACACTGTTTTATCAATCTTGTGACCAGGTACCAGATGTAACAGTTCCCAGTCACAGTAAAACTACATATAAATAAATATATATATATATATATATATATATATATATATATATATATACTATATAAATGCCTAGTGGCGTGTGTGAAAAAAAGAAAACAAGCTGCAGCGCCACCTGCTGGGCAGAGTTATACACTGACCTATATATTTTTTGAAGGAGAAGTGACAGTTGGGAGTGGTTGGTGGTTGCCGGGGGTGACAGTGGGGAGTTTTTAACACCTTAAGTAGCTTGATGAAGGATGTGGCGATGAAGATGAAGGATGAGGTGATGGAGAAAAATGATGAGGTGGTGACATGTGGACAAAACCACGTTAAAAAAGGGCGCTTGCGTCGGGAAGTAACGCTCTTCCCCTGAGGAGGCCTGGGCTAGGCCCAAATGCATGACAAGAACCTTTTTAACACCTTAAGTAGCTTGATTTGACTAGAATGCATGAGTATCATGCATGGGTTAATTTGTATATGTATATATATATATATACATACTGATCAGCCACAACATTAAAACCACTTAGGTCCCCCTCATGCCACCAAAACAGTTCTGACCTGTCAGAACATAGATTCCACAAAACCTCAGAAGGTGTCTTGTGGTATCCGGCACCAGTAAATGTTCGCGATGTGCTACTGCACACCGCGGATGTCTAAAACCGAAAATGCGGCTTTAGTGCCAAGTCTTCCATTATACTGTGCATGAGACAGACACAGCTCTGATAGCTTTGTGTCAGTTAAACTGTAAAAGTCACAGAGACCTAATAGAAAGTTACTGGAGGCTCTCCTAACCCTATAACAAGAGTCTGTGCCCACAACAGAGATATTATCCTGCACGTACATGCAAAGACTAAGTACCATTATGTTAACCTGCATCTACGATATACTGTATACTGCATACAAGACTGTGACTGTATACCTGTTTGCTGCTGTACTACAACTGTTATACATTCAACTGTAAGTACCTGCATAATCTGTTTGTTATCAAGTTCATACAAACCGGCAACCTGGTTAAGTTAAAAGCGTTTGTTGCCTCACATCCAACTAACACCGCTAACACCTTTTACTAAAATCAAAAGGTTTAACCAATATTTTTAAGGTAAGTGAAAACATAGCCTCCTATCGGACGCGTTGTACCGGGATGATGTTTTATTAAGTGGGGCTGAAAAATCATCTGTCATTGTTGCAACCCTTGTTATCTTTGGACCCTTACTGCAGTCTAAGATTATACGGGCAGAACGTGGATGGGACTGGATGTATGCACATAGTGCACAGTAAGGGTGTGCCAAGCTCGAGCGCAGTGTCCGATTCAAGCTTTGGTCATCTCTAAGGTATGTGATTTTCAGTCATATCACTTGCATCAGCTACAGGTCTTTGTAAATGCCAATTACTAGTGATGATGGCTGTGAATCCATGCTAGTATATGTGTTTGCAATCAGGTTCAATTGTTAAAATAAATTTTATGTACAGTAGACATTCATAACATCCTCATAAATGTATTTTATGGAATGTTTTGTTTTTTTTTAAAAATTCTTTTTTATGTTCTGTTATTAATCCCTATACTATTAACAGGTGACATTAATTGTCAAGTTTTTTTTTCCTGTGCGTCTACTTGGGACTTTAAATTCTACATAGACTGTATATTGAGTGTATCCTACAGTGTCTTGTCTCTAGAGCGGACTTAGACCTGTATTCATCAACAGACGGATCTTCAGATCCGCTTCTTGTAGAATACGGACATTTGTATACCTAATGTACCTGCATTTTTTTTAAAAACGCACATTACGTCAATTTTGCATTTCTTGATGAATGAGGCCCCTAATATTCAAGGGGAAAATTGTGACAAACGGGTAAATGCTAAAAATGCAATAATAATGCCAAGACTGTAAAGGTCCTTGGAAGTAGTGTTTTTCAAAGGAAGATTAAGGCATTGTCATATGCTAGTGTAGTGAGCAGCCAGGCAATAAAGGTGGATACATTACCAAGGGTAACAAGACAGCCGTCTAAGTGAAGGAATGTGGTCCTACTAAAGTGGAGCACTGAGGGCCCTCCTCCAACAAGGAATGAAGTACTGGGGATCATTTTTGCCCTTGGGTTTATCCCCAGTGATTTATTTGTCTGTATACATCCAAGCAGCTCCCCCAAATATGATGTAGGAGAACCATATCTGGGACAGTTGCTGGAAGGCATTGACTAAGCTAAGACAGTTTGACTCAGGGTAATTACATCTGCCATCAACTGCATGCATTGGCAGAGGTACAGTGCTTTTACTCTGGACAGCCATCCATTGTCACCAGGGCTGCCACCAGAAATTGCGGGGCCCAGTGCAAATGTAACAGAAAGGGCCCTCCTCCTCTCTCCCTACAATACCTCTCACATCTCAGGAGCAGCTACTGCCTAGAAATGACACTTCCCTTAATTCACTGCGGAGGCCCCCCCTCCCCTAATAAATGTATTGGGGCCCAGGGCTGGTGGCGCCCCACTCTGCTGTTGGGCCCCATACTCCATGTAACCCCGTGATGGTGGCCCTGATTGTCACAGATGAGTATTTCATGTTCATGTGCTCTCTTTCAGGAATTGGGACATGCTTTAGTGAGCTGTACATAAATAGTGTGCAATTTATGTGACGCTAAAGACACCCCTATAGTAAGAACCAATGGCTGGTCATAATTATAGCTCAGGGGACAGCTGCAAGTACAGAGTGTAGTGGCAGATAATGTAAATAGTGATGCACAAAGTTATATGTCTAAAAATAAGTTAAGGTGCCCAAAGCCGCATATGTCATGACTCTTGATGATGGGGAAGTAGTAGGGTCTAGGAAGAAGAAGAAGAAAATAAAGAGCATCGGAAAAATTGGATGTAGTTTGTATAAATAGAGTTTTAGCACTGGAAGCAGAAATGGCAGAAGAGGAGGAGGTGCTCATGGAGATAGAGGGTCAATGCTTAGGGCAGGTGGTATAAGGGCTTTTGTAAAGAAAGATGAGGGCATTAGTATAAATAAATAAAGGCTATGGCTATGATCCATAATCAGTTTCTCTTTGAAGAACCCCCCAGAACCAGATGGTTTAACTTCTGAGTTTTATAGGATTATAAGATTTTTAGCGACATCTTGCCCCCCTCACCTCATGGGGGTGTTTAATGAGTGCCTGGGCAAGGGTTTACTTCCTCCATGAGGTTGTCCTCCCACCACCTTCTTAGAGTGGAACGAAAGATTTTGGTGAAGGGTCTCGTTAATACGTCAGTACAGTTTTCTAGCCTGTTGCTCTCGCTTTGTCAGTGCAGCACCTTAAAGAGACCTAGCACCTTTAGTGCTGTCCTTGGTGTCTATGAGACAAATATTCAGTAGTATTGGATCAGTCTAAGGCCATTGATAGAGACAACCACAAGTACCTCTGGACATTGCTTGGTAGGTGTGGTCTCCCAAGGTGGGTGGTTAATTAGCTTCTGGTGATCTATAGACAGACAGAGAGCTTGCCTCTTGTCAGTGTATGGGTAGGTCTGGCTCTATATCTCTCTGGTTAGCCCTCTGCTTTAGCTCTGGCTAACGTTCTGATTTAGCGGCACGTTTCCCCATCCTCTTGTCTCGTCAACCTTAGAGCCAATTCTAGGCAGCCACTGCAAGAAAGAGGGGCACCATGTCTCTGACGTGCTACAACTGTTAATTTAACATGTGAATGGACAACCACCTGAGGATAGTGTGAGGATATTGATCATTTAAGCTGCTGGCAAATTGTTACCGTAGCGTCCATACTACAATAGAGTGTAGGAACAAACTCTGCTGGAATTATTATATGCCTTTTGATACATGAAATTATGTAAGTGCATTACTTACAGGGGAATTTAAATACCACTGATTTCTTCACATCTTTAACTTACATTTCTATCCTTCTACGGGTGTGGTTCCAGTTTTTTTTGAGAAGAACACACCCTTCTTTTCAATCTGTATACAATATTTGGTGATCCTTTTGTGAAAAACAGAATTACACTGTTTTATCTGTATCCTATATGTATGGACTTCGGAGGAATTCCAACTATACATTGGATTACTTAATTACTAGAAGGACTAAATTGAGACTTGCCATTAGGATCCTATCTCACCCCCAAAAACGTATATGATTTATTGATCGTATGCTTAGCTATCATCTATTGTGTTTTTAGAACTAAGTGCCTGACATTAGAATCTTATTATTTTCATATATTATTATTTATTGTACAAGTGTTGGTTGGAAGTTTTTACATTTTTTTTAAGGTTGCATTTACCCATTTTTCTTTGCTCTTGTTAGGTTTTAGTACCAATTTCCAAATCAGAGGACACCTCTGAGGTTCAGGGACATTGCCTAGCTTTCCCCATCAGGGGAGGCTTTATTGGAAGGGAAACCTGAAGCACAGAAATACCTATGATCATGGCTGCCCATGGGAGGAGTGTCAAGAGACCATAGACCAGTCTCACTCAGGTGTCCCCTCAATGTGAAGTTTTATAGGTGAGTCTCAAGTACATTGGGTACCCATTGCCTTTAAGGGCTTAGTTACCTTGAAGGGTTTTACGGGGCACTCAATAGTTGTGGGGGTTTTGATCTTTTCCTAAGTTTTAATCCATTAGTGGTGGTGGGGAATATTCTTCATAAGGTAATTAAAAGTTGGGATATGATGAGGAGAAAGGTGTAACCCCCTTAGTTAGGTAGCTGATTTCTGAAGTCAATCCTCCTGCATTCCCCTGTAAATTGTGATGAAGTTTGTGTATGGTTAAGGCTTTGCATACATCTAGAAGCCTAGTCATCTCCTAAATGTTTAACAAGGCTGTAATTTGCACATTTCTTGGTTTCATTTGGTATTGTACCTGTTCTTTAGTTTGGTGAGTTAACTGATTTATATTAATTCCTTTACTAGGTAAATTAACCCAACACATTTGTTTTTGTAAGGACTTCATAAATGGAATTTTTTGGATTTTTTTTCTAAGAGATATGGACTAATTATGGACTTATGGACTCTTTTTATGGGGAAATGGTGTTTGGAAAGTAAAGTTAATATGCTTTTGTTGTATTGATTAAAGCTTATAAATAAAAACATTTACAGTCTAGTTTCCCTTACACAAAAAGCATATATACGCACAAACCAGGGTCAATTTTAACCCACCACAAGTGCGCACCCGGAAGAAACCCACAAAAACAAGGGGAGAGCATAAACAATACACAGATCAGAATCAAACTCCTGACTTCAGATCTGTGAGTCAGGAATGCTAATCACTATGCCACCGTGCTGCGCAAACTGTTATTTGCCACACCGCTCATGTCAGAGCTAGTGTTTACCCTTCTAATAAGGATTTTTTTAATTAACATTTTTATCAAGGTGTAATACAGATCCAGGTGGGCCCTGTATGTCAGGAAATGTTAGCACTTGTAATTCTTTCACAGACACTTTTACGCCTCTTAAGGGGCTTATCTGCACCTATTTCCACCCCTGCATAGAATGTAAGGTGCGTGTAATGCCTTAACTGTACCTGGAATATATTGGCCTGTTCCTTCCCTTAACTGATACGCCTGTTCCCGCATAGAGAGGCACAATGGACAGATACGTCTAGATCTGTACATAGATTTAGATGTATGCTAGATTACTGGTCAGGTGCAGTTTTGGAAAAATGCATTCTGTGCTTACGAGTTGTCCATATGTCCGACTGTACATGAAAACAAGGTGGAAGACTTATTCCAAATTTGGTTATTGAAATGTAAGAAACATATTGTTACGAGCCGCGGCGGTGCCCAGCCGCCGCAACTCCCCTGTCTCCGTCCCGGCCGTCGCTATGGCGACCGGGACGTCACTTTTGGGGGCTCATCAGACGTTGCCATGGCAACGGTAAGAAGCTCTCTTATCCAGCGCCACGTCCCGGCATTACAGAGCAGCCGGGCGCGTGCGCAACAGTGGGGCAAGCCTGAGGGCTAATTGGAACAGCTTGTGGGCAATTAGAGAGCTAGGCTCTCATTGGTCTGCTTCAGTATTTAGGGCAATGAGGTCTGCTGCCTCATTGCCGGTTATAGCTTTTGCTCCCCAATCTGCTGACCTGCTTTGTTCCTGTTCCTGTCTATTTGAACCTCTACTGATCTCCCGTGTATGACCCTTGGCTTGGATTTTGACTTTGCTTGTAAACCTCGTGACCCTGACCTCTGGCTTGTATACCGACCTCCCTGTCTGCTCATGACCCCTGACCTCAGCTTGTTTATTGGTACCGTTGTCTGCTGCCAGCCCCTGACCTCTGCTTGGATTCCACTCCGCTTGCCTGGGTTCTCCCCAGCCGGTACACACTTCACGACCCTCTGTCAGTCTGCAGCCCAGCCTGTCCCCACCATCAGGGGCTCCAGTGAACACCTGACTGGCAGAGTAGACTCTGGGTTGTGTTGTACCGACTGGAGGGGTTCCTAACACATATATGTATATCTCATACAACAATATTTAATATGAGATAACCAAATAAACATAAGCATGACAACTGATTCAACTTTTTATTCTTTTCAACACTATTATTAATAGTATTTTAAAAATACAATAGCTAAAGAATAGAAAGAGGATACATTTCAGAGGGGAAAGAGAGGAGGGAAAGGTCGTGATGGATGCAATCAATATTTATCATCACTGTCATTGTTTATTTGTAAGGCGCCACAGATTGCTGCGTTCCAGACAATCATCTTGCTGGTATGACAAACATGACTACAATAGATATAATTGCAGATACAAATAATAACAGTGAAATGAATACAATTAAGCATTGTAACACCTCCATGGATGGTCCTGAGCTAGCAATAATAGCATGATGTAGAAGAGAATTCAGCTTGACATGACAACAAGGTTAAGGGAGACAGACATGAGATAGGTGGAGTAGAGGACCCTGCCAGTGATAGCTTACATTCTAGAGGGAGGGAGTGAAGAGACACGGTAGGTGTAAGAGTGAATGTGGTGAATGCATGAGGCAATGGGAGAGGACGTGTGGGTTTATGGGATAAGATAGGCAAGCAAGAAAAGATGAATTTTGAGAGATAGTTTGAAGGATTGACAGTCTGGTAGGACGAGATGCTCCATTGAGCAGCACAGCAGAAGTCCTGCAGACAGGAGTGGGAGGAGGTAATGAGGGTAGAAGAGACTTGAAGATCAGACGTGGAGCAGAGTGGACGAACTGGGGTGTATATCAGGACAAGGTTTAGTAATATGTTAGAGAAGGAAGGGGCATCGGATAACGATTGGGAATTTTTGCCTTGCAACAATTAGTATTTAATTTAGTAAATCAGTAATATCAGTAATATATTTAGTAATATCAGTCTTGTGGGATTACAGGTTCAAGAGAACAATTAAGAAGAGTTTAATATGAGAGGATGAGTACTTGATGATGAGACGAAAAACATTTCCACAAGCGTTTTTTTATTTTTACAGATGGATTTAGATCAAAGAGCCAATATCGGTAAAATGTTTACAACACATGTTTATAATGGAGAGATACATTTAATTGCGCCTTTAATCGGACTATATATGTATGCTCTATAGATACATTCCAATAAGGGATACTTTGTTTATGTTTTTAAAAATGGCTAGCCATTGTGGATAGTTTCATATTTAGTTAGAGCTGATTTTGTGAATTATTTCTTCTTCGTTAGATCATTAGAAAATTAGAGATGTGTTTGTTGATACTGGGAGACCTAAAAATATGTTTTTTTTAAGAATGCTAATGCTGATGTACACAAATGTCTAATCTGTAAATAATTATAAAAATAATAATTTGGAATATTATATATTAAATATTAAATGAAGCTCTTTGAAAGATTGTAATCTGCCATCAGCAAACAAATTAAATATCTAATAAATCAATCTAATAATTTATTAAGTTCTTGAATTAAAGCTAAATGCAATGGATGGGTGGTAAAGGGCTTTGTCATGTGCTGGTGGCTCCCAGGAGAGAACTAATTGGCTGGGGCAGCTATCAGAGAGACACCAGCAAGTTGCTCTGTCCTGAGAGGACGAGACATGAGCGTCAAAGTTGAAGTTGATTGGTTGAAGAAGGTAGAATCGTGAGGGAAGAAGCCAAAGTTGATAAACAGGCAAACAAAACAAGACTCTTTGAAGCACCAGCAGAAAAATGAAATTCCAACGTGCAAAGATTGTTAGGAATGCGGCCTTATCAAGGCCTTATAAATGCTGCATACAGGTGGGGTCTCATAGTCCTAATTGACATGACCTTTTGCAAAATGCTGATTGTAGTAAGTGAAAATGAATGTGCAGTTATTAGCACTGCCACTTGTAGTCTGTAGCAGGTATTGTGGCAGATTCTCACAGAGATAAGGTTTCAGGCATGGTTCTATTTATCGAAAATGTAATAGGCAAATATCTTGAATGGTAATAAGTAATTGGTTTAATTCTTAATTCTTTCGCCTATAATAATGAGTCGCTGAAAGTCATAATTGGAAGAGCTTCAAGTACTATTTGAACTCATTTTTTATTTTGGTATTTAACTCACATGTAGATTTGGTCTAAAATGATCGCATTGTGATGTGCTTTTAGTGCCACCCTGTGATTTAAAGTTCTTCATAATGGACTAATCAATTCTAGAGGTTGTATCTCTCCAGATGAAGCTCTTACAAATCTTTTGAGCCAAACAGAAAATATTGTTAGGGAAAGATATGGGATTGTTTTTAATAGGTATACAAATTGGGGAAGTATCATCATCTTTAGAAAGGTGATGCGGTCTAGTAATGAGATTTCATACGAGGTCTAATTACTTAATGCCTAGTTTAGTTTTGTCTAGTAGTTATTTTTCAGCATCGAGGGCAAGAAGGCCCAGGAACCTAATCAAGTTTTATATTATCTGGTTTAGTCCATTGAGAATTTAAAAAGTGCTTTATCATCTTTGGAAATTAATACAAGGTTGCATAGATGGGAATAGTATGACTGGGTTTATTTTTTTGATCCAGAAAGAAGAGAATGTTAGATATAATCCTCGGCTGTCTCAGTTAATCACTAAAGTCTATCAGCTTCAGATAATATTTTATACAAAATACATAGTATTGCTAATTTGTTTTTTCTTATTCTATGTTTTTAAGGTATAAGGCCATTTTATTTTTTTATGCAATCTTTTTATTAGATACCAACAGAAACTTATCAACAGCACAAGGTTTCCAAATCTGTATAAAATAGTGGTACAAATGTTTGTGTAAGAGCAAATAAAAAATAATAATAATAATAATAATAATAAAAGGAGTGGATGACGTTTTAGAAATACGGGGAGTCATTACCAATATACTATACATTTTTTGACTCAGTGTCTTAAGAGATCTTTAAAATATATACCAACTTGATTTTGTAGAAGTTATGTGCATGATAAAGAGCTGATCATAATAAACATTTTGCATGTAGGAAAACTATCTATGTGTCTCCTTATTTACCTTAAAGGAGTATTGTCTAATATATCTTCAGACCATATTTTAGTATTGGTTTATCAAATAAATTTTTAATAGAAGTTACTTCCCTCTGGATTGACTGGTATAAGAACAGAATTTGCCTGACTCCTTAATTTCCAGTAAATAAAACCGAGTTTAAATGAATTTGGAATATCTGTCCAGTGCTGAAATGCTAATATATTTTAATTCCATATACAAGTAAATTCTCTTAATCCAGTGACAACGATGACACTGAAGGGGCAGGACATTTAAAACAGATTCCGTTACAGCCTCTGGTACCACTCAGACTGATTACATTTTGTAATGAGAGCAGTGTCTAGGCTAATAGTAATAGAGTGGGCTCCCCCGTGCCCCAAACCACTAACCCACCCCCCTGAAAACTATAAATATGGCTAATTCCTGTCCAGCTCCCAGAGAAAATCTGTTAGCGAGAGAAGTCAGCCATATTTGTACTCTCAAGGGAAGTCCCTCTGAGTACACCCTGCACACACCTCTATTTGACATTGCAATGCTATGAAATGCCCAGGTTGTTCCTCCGGAGCTTAACAGCGCACACGTCTCCTGTATGTTTGCGACAATGTTTGTGCAGCTTCTCTCGGCGGTGGTTCCTGTTACTATGACGTGCTGGATAGGTCAAAAAGATGCAGTCAGTTCAACGCGTTTCATCCACTGGGTACTTTGTCAAGAATACTGCTGCATTGTTAGAAGGGCTTTTTATTCATTCTTCTTAATTGTTTAATTGCTTGATTAAAATAACTATTAAACTTGTAGAGATAAAACTAAATTGGTAATGTTGTCATATATCTGACACAAACCACTGAAATCTAGACTATGGAGCAATCTTTGAAACCTGTATTCCTGCCTTCTTCTGAATGGCGCTGGTCTCTTTCTGAAATCCTCAAACTTGTTAATTGTTTTGACAGGCATGAAAAACTGATATTTGTAGAAATTGTAAATTAGCTAGATTGTTTTGCTCATCTATTGTAAAATTGCAATGTCCCTCCACTGTATTTCTTGATATTGCTGAAATAATACTGGTTGTAAAAGAACAGAGGTTTAGACAAGATAATGCACAACTTAGTCCCTTGTTATACATCAAACCTAATAGGTGTTAGTGGAATGTCTTAATGTGATTACAATCTAACTTTTAATAGTTTAATATAAAAGGTTATGGTAAAAAACAGCAAAATATAACATACAAAAGTACAGGTGAATGAACAAATAATGTGTATTAAAATTGTTGGATGCACTATATTAAACTCTAATATCAATGGAAGTTAGGTATAGTTCACATGTTTGGGCTAATTAGAAATCTGGGTAAGTCATTTGAGGAGACTAAAGTTTCTCTTTTATATCCCAGGTCATTTTCTTATCAATTAGTATACCCTTAACTATGCCTCTTTTCCTTTATATATGTTGCGGAAATAAAAAATCTGGTGTCTATGGAGCATATACGCACTAAAGATGGAAAAGAGGACCCAAGAGCATAATCTGAACTCTGATCCCCTCCTTGTATATTGGTCACTATGGGTTCTCTCTTTGTACTGCTTGTATACTAGTCATTAGCTCTTTATTTTATACTAATCAGATAAGGCTGTGCTGTATTTAATTATAGGTCTTTGACATTGTAATTCTTTATATACTGTATGTCACCTTTTTTGATAAGCCATGCCCACACTGGGGAAATCTGTAGTTTGATGTTCATGTAATGCCTTCTGTGTTATTAGAACATGAGTTTTCAGGTCCCCTAAAAAAAATCTATGAAGCTCCAAACTGCCTGTTATAAGTTGGAAAAATGTAATGGGCCCCACAAATCTGTCTCATCTGAATATCTGAGATGTACAATTGTATATAGGGTGAGAAGATAAGCCATACAAAGCAGGAAACAAGCATCATGTCATTTCTTTATTTGCCTTCTTTGAAAGCCTTTAGTGTATTTTTCAAAGGGTAATATTAAAGGTTTACACGGGGCAATGGTGATTGCTCTCTGTTAACACTGAGGGTTCAATGTTGAGGTAACTATGCCAATCGCCATTTAATAGCCATTTTCATTAATTGCCACTTACAAAAGTATTTTCTAGTTTAACCTAAGAAATATAATTATTATTTTTCCCTAAGTCCACAGGACCAATATTTATATAATAAACTTATGCTCCTATTTTCAAGAAAAACTGCACACAACATGTAACTTCATTTAACACTCATATATTATAAAACAGTGTCAGTAAACAGTGTATATTATACAAACTCAACAGGTTTTGTTTACTCTATTAGCATAGGTGATATAGCATAGATGTTCATACAATACATTACATCCATCGTCTGTTTTATAAACATATAAGTTATTGTGTGTGTGTGTCAGCTATTATAGTAAGGGTGTGTGTATAAGCTTGTATTGTGTGGTGGGAGAGTGTAGAATGAATCAGTGCCTACTGTGAAAAGTATGTGATGTGTTTTTGTATTGTGTGTGTGTGTGGAAAGGAATGCTATTGGGGAGACATCCTCAGGCTGTCCTCCATTTCAAGCATTAAACAAACAAACATTCTAACACTATAAGTCTCAAATATGAGATATATCCCATACAACATATATTCATTATACCATTTATTCTCATATTATTAAATTCCACCAATCTCAGTCAAAATCCAAAATGTGTAGTGTAAACTTAATCATTTAAACACTATCCACATTCAACCTATCTCACATGGGAACTTTTATCATTACAGATAGTACGTATCTCCCACAGCAGCCATTTTGTCCAGTCATGGTGATCATATTAACTAAAAATGGCAACCTACCTTCCATCACTGCACACTTATTGCAATCCATTCAAAATACCATAGAAACTAAAGGACTTGCAGTTTCACATTCTAGCAATCTTGCAGCAAAAGACAAATGATACAATCTTTAAATATTCAATTCAAACTCCACATAAATTGACCTCATAATCTTGAGTAATGCAAAGTACACAACAAACTCTATTCACAACATTACAACTCTGCTACAAAACAAGCAGTTATGCATTATAACTATCTTCCATTCAAACCATTCAAATACAGCATTGTATTAATTAACAAATTAACAAGGTAATTAACAAATTAACTAATTAACAAATTAATTAACAAACAATCTAATCTCAGCAATATTCTAACATCTTCAAGCCAGACACACATTCTAGCCATCTGTAAGTCAAAGACAAATGACTTGCCTCCATTCAATCCATTAAAATACAGCGTTTTATTAGTAGAAACTCCCTAATCTCAGCCATCAGCAAACCAAACACAAACTGAAGCTAAAGACAAATAATACAAATGTTATATACATATGCACCCAATAAACTACCTTCTATGCAATCCAATCAAAAACAATAATCAAGTTACACATTCTAGCCATATTCTAATATAAAAGGCCTTCCAGGCTGCTCACACACACAAACCTCCATTCCATTCAACTTACAATTTCCATCATGTTCATCTGTGTGCTCTTAGTGTGGGGCAGAAGAAGAAGGAGAGAAAGAGCACTTTTAGCTTTGTGTTTTATAAGATAAAATCTTTCTATTGGGTAGAGCCAACCTTTCACAGGAAGTTGGCTCACAGCATTTGATATGTAAATGTAGGCAGTTTCACAGAGAAGAATTTGTTCTACAACTATTGTGTAACAAGGCTAACCCAAACATAGCTGATTCTGTGATCAATATATATTAGAAAATGGATTATCTTTATCATTCCCCAGATGGTAGTTGTATGTCATTAGAGTCAAACTGATAAATATTAGCTTCAATCTCTTATCAGTGTTCCTAATGTTTGTATGCAACATGTATGAGTGTGTATTAGAATAGATGATCAATAAGGTAGATATTGTTGAGTTTGGAATTATGGTAATTAAATTTTTAGTGCAAAGTATCAAGAAACTAAGGGGGGAGAAGCTTAGGGTCCTCTACTGCATCGGCCTGAGAGATGAAAAAAAGCTGTTGCCTTCAATTTATTTTTCACTTGTTACTATTTTTTTTATTATTATTGTTACTTTCTTTTACTGATGGCAGGAAAAATGTACACATGTTTGGGCAAGCCCTTTTTAAATTATCCATCAACATTTAAATGTAAAATCCTACAATTGTTTCTCCTTTGGTGTAGCTCTGTGATATCATCTTGTTTACAAAGGATGATGGGGTGGTCTGGTGAGCTTCAATCATCTTTTGACATCTGGGGCAGATGTCAGCCATGTCCAAGTCCTGCTGTTCTGTGTTCATAGTGGCCATCTAAGGATCTCATGGGTGATGTGTTACAGCGGGACACCCATTTGATTCTCAGCATCTTGTAGGGAAACAAAAAAAATCAGTAATTTTTACTTTCTTCTACCAATCTGTTGCTTCTCCATTGTGTCCGCTTGTATTTTGTAGTTGTCCACTTCCTGGTTCATAATATGGGAAGAAACAAACTCTTCTGGGAATATTCCCTTACGAGCATGATTGATTGTCCCATCCTGCCCCCTCTAATTGTTTGTGATTTCAAAATACATTTTCTACCTAGACCTTATGTAGTTACAACAGTTCTGATGGCATTTATCAGATCCTGTGTCACCATACACAAGTAGGAACTTCTATGTCACACTTCTGAGTGGCCTATTCCATTGTGCAAGACAATCCACCTTTTTAACCTTAGCAAATAAACTCATTTCTAATATCTAAGGGTTTCATTAATTCTAATGCTACATGGGGCCAAACACCTCAAAAATAATGACATTAAAATTTACCAGATCTATATATTATTTCCAGATTATCCTAAATCAAGGGGCTGCAATACATACCTATGACCACTAGGAAGTTTTACTGTTACTATTGCTAGTTCTTCCCTCCAATATACCATGATAAATTACCTGTATATATCTGAATTTTTAAAATTAGTCGGATTTTGAATACCGCCTCTTTATTATCCCATATATTCTTATATATAGTTTTTAAAACAAATGCATATATACCACAGACATTTCAATCTTAAGGCTAAATCAATCATTTGTTGATATAACAATGACAAAATCCAGATTCATATTCTACTTATTATTCCCTATTAATAATGTTCAAAGGCAGTTTACCTGTTACATGTTCTGAGTACATACTGTACATTATATTATTTCTCAAAATGTATAATGTTTTGAATATTGCTGTCTAAAATCATGTCTTTTGCAGCCATGAATTCTATACATACGTATCTGCGGCCTGTTTTACTAAAGAAACCTGGTTATAAGCTCTCTAACAGTGATTGCTATACATTTTCGCAGAACTTACATGGGTGATTCAAACATACACCCCAATTGTGAATTTCTTACAATGAAAATTTAAGAAAATCAATACTTTTCTGTAGAGTTATGATATTTCCTGACTGTGTCAATGACCTGTGTTTATATGCCCACTTTCTTTTGTACGGGAATGAAGTTGTTTTTTTTTTAAATAAACTTTTTTATTGCTTTTAAACAAGGTACAAAGGAGAGAACAAACACTAGATCAATTGGTGTAATGGTACAGTGATTGGCATTAATACAATATCAAAGTACTAAGATTGAAGTCTAAGTAGGTGCGTGGAACCTGATTCGACCCTGTCAAAATAGACAAAATTGACTTTCCAGGAGGAAACGAATGTTGAAGATGCCTTAATGGATACCCCGCTCTACATTTTCTACTGGAGATAAACACAAATTATGAGACTATCAATTTAACTTAAAATGTTGTATCACCCAAAAATTCTCCTTTTAGTGTATGTTAAACCTACTATTGAATGGGTCAAATATACCCCTCAAATGTGACTTTCTTAAACGACTCACAAAAAGACAGATTGTCGCTACCTTTTCTCTTGCAGAGATATTTAATCTAATTAATTATGGATTATACAATTTTTAATCTTTCATTGCTATTTTCGTCAATATCTAACAATTTGCTACCCATGACCTTGCTATTTTCATCAATATCTACCAAATTGTAGCTCATGACTTTGCTATTTTTGTCAATATCTAACAATTTGCTACCCATGACCTTGCTATTTTCTTCAATATCTAACAATTTGTTATTCATGAGATAACTATTGTCATCAATTTCTAACAATTTGCTACCCATGACCATCCTATTATTTTACATTATCTAATAAATCGTTGCCCATGACATTTCAGATATTTTTAAGTGGCATCTCTATAAAACCTTCCTAAACTTTCATCTTTTACCACGACCAACCATAAACAGAGGAGTCCCAGTTGTTTTCCACAACCAGAAGTCCATAAGAGCTACTCATGCGACTTCCCATTGTGACTGGGCCCTTTTCCAGTTGTAAACACATGCTTAGACAGTTCCGCCAAGTAACCCACAAACACGGGTCAAATCGTTATAATAAAAAAGACTTATCAATAACTTAATTACAATGTATTATAGGTATATCAAAACCATTCAATCATTCTTTCTTTGAGATATGATTTAACTTTGAGATCATATATACGGTACATATAAATCCTTGCAAGCAACCTTTAATACACTATTACTGAACAGATATAATAACTGAAATTAACAAATTGGTTATTAAAATTAGAATTAAAATTTTAGGGTTGCTGTAATTAATTATGAGTCCTCTAGGTCTTTGAGGATCATTATTAAAGCACACTGTATTCTGGAGTCATAGGGTGATATGAGGAAGTGGTTCTTGCTCTCTGATATGACTGAGGGTCCAATGGTGAATATGCTAATGACCATTAAATAACCATTTTCATTAATTACCACTCACAAAGGTAGTTTCCAGTTTAACCTAATAAATATATTTCTTATTTTTTCCTAATTCCACAGAACAAGTATAATAAATGTATGCTTATATTTTCAAGAAAGACTGCACACAAGATGTACTTTCTTTTAAAATGTTTTCTGTTCTTAATTAACATTCTAATTGTACCGCTCATATATTATAAAACAGTCTCACTAAACTGAGTATATTATACAAACACAACAAGTTTCCTTTACTCTGTTAGCAAAGGTGGTATAGCTTAGATGTTCATACAATACATTACATTCATTGCTTGTTTTATAAACATACTAAACATATAAGTTATTGAAAGTTTGTTAGCTATTGTAGTAAGGGTGTGGGTATAATCTTGTGTTGTGTGGTGGGAGAGTGTAGTATTAATCAGTGCCTATTGTGAAGAGTGTGTGATGTGCTCTTGTATTGTGTGTGTATGTGTGTGCTTATATAAGGGGGCAATGCTGGGGGGGGGGGGAGACAACCTCAGCCATCCTCCATTTTAAGCATTCAGCAAACAAACATCCTAACACTATAAGCCTCAAATACCATTTCTATCCCATACTACAAACATTAATTATACCATTTATTGTCATATAGTCTAAATTGTGTAATGTAATTTTCTCCATGCATTGCAACAGCTATTACACATTATACACATTACAAATCTCACATGGAAACTATTACCATTAAAACAAATATATTGTGTATTTCACACAGAAGTCATTTTTTTTCAATTATGTTGATCATATTAACATACAATGGCAGCCATAGGCATGGAGGATTAGATCAACCTGTATTTTCTCTATTGTCAGCATAAACAAAGTCTCCACTAAAGACATTGTATATCACTTTACCATCATATTAACTATCATCCCATGTACTCAATTTCTTCAACACTAAACTGCATTACTTCAAAAGTTTCACATTACAAACTAACTTCCATTACTGCACATTCATTTGAATCCATTGAAAATAGCATAGAAATCCAGGACTTACAGTTTCATATTCTAGCCATCTTGTAAAACAAAGATAACTATATATTCCATTCAAACTCCACATAAACTGAGCTTATAATCTAGAGTAATACAAAGTACAAAACCTAACAAACTCTATACACAACATTACAATTCTATTACAAAACAAGCAGTTACACATTAAACCAAAGACAAACCATACAAACTCTATATATTTAATTCAAATGCCACATAATACAAACTATACAAACTAACAAACTCTATTTACAACATTACAACTCTATTGCAAAAAAAGTATTTACACATTCTAACTATCTTCCATTCAATCAGTTCAAATACAGCATTGGATTAGTACAAACTCCATAACCTCAGCCATATTCTAACATCTGCAAACCAAAGACGCACATTCTAGCCATCCGTAAACCAAACATCAAATTATACTCCAGTATCACATTGTAGCCAAAATCTAACATACATAGCCTGCCAGGATGCCCCACACACACACACACACACAAAACTCAATTCCATTCAATTTACAGTTTCCATCATGTTTAGCTGTGTGCTCTTAGTGTGGGGCAAAATAAAGAAAGAAAGACAATGTTTAGCTTTGTGTTTTATGAGATAAAATATTTATTTTGGGTGGAGCCAATCTTCCACAAGAATTTGGCTCACATCATTTGATATGTAAATGTAGGCATTTTCACAGAAACTGTATTACAACAGCCTACTGGAGTTCCTGTGGTGTGAGTATTCTGCCTGTGAAATGTTGTGATTGTGCTCTCTCTTGCCCCTGCCCCCCTTTCCTCTCCCCCAGAGGGCAGGTTGCCCCTTCCCAGCTGTTCCCTCCATTTTCTTTTTTTGGGTACCATCTACTCCCTCCACCCTGGCTTTGGTTCCAGTAGGCCCACGATTGGGATTGGTTTCATGTTTATGTAGCAAGCCATTCTCTGTTCTGTTGAATCTGCTTCCTCAGCATTTACTGGCCCCAGCTTGCCGGCTGGATATGGAGTTTTGCTGACTGCTAACATGTTCCTTGTGGCCTCTCATTTGATTCCAGATTCCATGGTGGATCACGCTGCTGGGCCTGACCCACTATGTATTGTTCATCCTTTCTCAACCCCTGTGGTCCCATGACCCTTGATGTGACAGTTTCCCACAGCCCTTTTGATGTCCTGGTGTCAGGCTCCAAGGGCACCGAGCATGTGCTCGATTTCTTTACTTGCAGTTTCCAGTGATCGGTTGGCAGCTCAGGCTGTGGGTCGAGGGTCTCAGAGGACTGGCTCAGCGGCTTCATCTAGCTTCATTTAGCTCTCGGATACCTCTGCATTGCTGCTCGGTTGGATTAAAAGGAGTAACTTGCTTCAGGTGAGCCTTTCTACGAGTGTGGGCTTGTTCAGAATGGCCATGGGGGTGGGCTTCTTCTAAGAGTAAGGCTTCTGTTGGTTCAAGGGGTGGATATGTCTCCTGGAAAGGAAACTTGGTGGACCCTGTAGTGGTTCGAGGTTGAGTCCACAGGTCATTACTGGTGAGGAAATACTGCGCTGTGGTAGTTTTGAGGGACAGACAGAAGAGAGTGTGGGACAGGATCCATGCTGGGCGGTATGTGGATATGTTCTACATCACTGGAAAAGGACAATAATGCTCTGTTGACTGCTAAGGTGAAGAGTACATTGGTGAGGAGGTCTATAGCAGTTATGTGAATTGGCTGGATGGAGTGTTGGATTTTGCCACCTGTTATTTAGAGATCAGGCCAGAGAAGCACTTGAACATTTTCAAGTACATTTATCTGATTCAAGGGATCTACATGAGGTCCAAAGGCATTATGTGGTAAAAGCATGATGAGGCCTTTCATAAAAAACAGCATAGATTGCATGTAACGGAATTTGGCTGCAAGGATGTTGAGGTGTGGTTGGAGGTTTCATAGCCTAGAGCTGGTTTGCCAGATAGCGGGGCTTGCAGACACAGGCAGGGGCAAGGGAGGCCTAGCACATCATTTTCCCACAGAGTAAAGTGCTTTGCCTTTAACATCGGGCATTGATAGAGGATCTGCCTGTCAACTTCAGGCATTCTTATTCCAGGTGTGGAGGTGGTCACTCAAGAAGGGATTGTATGGGTCAGCCACTCACTAAGTGCTCCCGTTGCAGGGGTCCCCCTCGTAAAGACTTTTTCTCTTGTGGTTTTGGGGAAGTATCTAAGTGGTTGGTCTGGTATCCCCATAGACGCACAGCTCGGTTTTTGCATGAGGGATTTTTAGATGGTTGCTGGCTGCCCAATCATGGGGACATGTGAAGCGGCTCTCCCCTGGCAGGTTCCTGATTGTTGTCAAAAAGTGTTGTTTTTTGGCACAGGCCTTGTTTACAGTGCTGGGTGTGCCAGTTGTGGTAGAGAAAACTGAGGGTCCCAAGGTTGAACTGTCAGATTTGGGGATTGAAATTGACATGCAGGTGGTTTGTTTCTGGTTGCTCGTGGACAAACTGGATAAGTTGAGGAACATGCTAGAGTTGTTTGCGGGGTTTAGCAAAGTCAGGCTAAAACAGGATCAGTCTCTCTTGGGGCTGTTGAATTTTGCATGTTGTGTGATCCCGTTTTGAAGGATATTTTGTTGGACACTTGTCCCCCCATTTTACATTTACCTCCTCCTCCAATGCAACATGGTTTTGCCCAGGTGCAAAGTTACCCCTTTGTTATGCTTTGCTCTCCTTAATGACTCTGGCCCTTAATGGGGTTTGTTTGTGGGTTCCTTCTCCTACAGCTAACAGAGACATCCAGCTGTTTACTGACATTGCTTAGTCCGCCGACTTTGGGGCTTACCTTGATGTTGAGTAATAATAATTAGAGAGCTTCCTTCCCTCCAGCGCTCAGATACATGGTCCTCAAATGCTTGTGCCTCAATATTGATTTTTAAGTTAGGCATGCTCCTGTTGCTATTAATACTATTGCTGACGTGTTATTGCTCTTTGAATGGGTGAAATTTAATGCCTGCGGCTAATGATGTAGGTGTGTCATGCCCCGATTATGTTTGGCAGATTATTAAGACAGCATAGAAGGTCTGGTTGGGAATGCATTGGCCCCTGTGACTTTGAAAAAGTATAGGGAGATGTGGACAGAATGGGATTGTTTCAGTTATGCGAGTTGCCTCAGAAGACATGGGAGCAGTGTATGCTTGCTTTTTATGCGGCAGTTTTTCTTCTTGAAAGTCTGTGGCCTCTATGGTTTCGGCTCTGGTGAGTATTTCTTTCTTTCTACAATTGCGAGGTGACACGGATGACAATAAGAATTTTCTGGTCTGCAAACTCTTGAGCTGAGCCAGACTTGCTCCGGTGGTAGAGTATAGAAGGCGGCCTGTGGATGGAAATCTTTTGCTGAAACTGATGGGGGCTGTAGTTCTAGTTGCAGTTGACGCATTTGGCTTTCTCTATGGATATTTCGGGGCATTCTGGGTTAGTGAATTGGTGGTGTCCTTGAATGTTGTTTTTTGGCATAGTTTAGTTTGTAAGAGCAACTGATCAAAAACTGATCTGCTCACTAAAGGGTGTTGAATATGCTGTTGCATAGAGACAATGCTGTAGTTTGCCCGGTGCGTTTGGCTAGTAGCTATTTGAACATAAGGCCAGCTGCTGGCTGTACTTGGTTGAGACATTCCGATGGGTCTCTGCTGACTAAATACAAGTTAAGAGCACTTTCTAAGTGATGCCTTATGGAGCTGGATAGATGGACATCTAGTTGCTAGAAGAAATATATTAAAGTACACAATTATCGATGTCCTTCGTACCCCTTCCTGGCTGGGCTGACCCTTGATGGGTGTTGATTGTCTCGTTTCAAGGGGTCAAGCATAATTTTTCCTCACACTAAAAGGCCTGATTAGCTTGTGGCCCTTTGAGGATCTTTACGGTTTTAACTCCATATGGGTCACCCCATTCATCCTTTCCCCTGGCTTGGTCATTGTGTTTAGATCTTCAGTCATTGGCATTGGTTTACTGTTATTGTGTTTGTGTTGCTATATTTACATGTCTCATCCCTGCATGTTTCAGGTTGTTGGTGGGACTGCATGAAGGTGTGGGGCTATCCCTTTGTATACTGGGCCAATAAAAGTGGTTCAGCTCTAAGCATGAGCATTTTCCCAGGGGCTAGGGGCATTCATAGGTTAGGAGGTCTATGTTGGGCTTCATTGTTAAGTACACTGCCCCTGAATGAAGCCAAGTTTGGGCATCCAGAAGTGCTAGTAGTTCATTTCGGCGGCAATGATCTTGGTGAGTTGAAAGGGTTGGAGCTTATTGCCTTTGTTAAATCTGATTTCAATGAGTTCCTGAATCGCTGGCCTGAGATTTGCTTAATTTGGTCAGATATTATCTCCCAGTAGGATATGGAGAGGCGCTATTTACTGCTGTTCCCTTCGATAAGGCCCGGACGTCGGCAAGTTTCTGGTGGTTAAAGGGGGGTTGGTAATGGCTCATCCCAACATTAAATTTAAGTGTGCTCACTTGTATAGGTCTGATGGAATGCACCTTGTGGATGCTAGTTTAGTTTGTTTTGTGGAGCAGCTGTTTAGGGGAATTGTTGGTCTTTGAGAGGTCACAGTGGTGGAGGGCTTCGGTTCTTTGATTTGGATCCTAGTTTTGACAGAAAACTATGCCAATCAGCAGACATAAATAGCCCATTTGGATGGTGGTGGAGCATTCTCCCTTAATAGGGAGGTACATTGTTATTAACAATTTTCCTGGCAGTTCCCAGCTACTTAGCTAAACGGGGGAGAGTGGGGCTCCACTGCCTATAATTATCTGAGTACATTTTCATGCCAACATTTTTGGTGTTGGAATGGCCAGTAGCTGATTGGTCTTGCTTTGTTTTTGCCTCCATTTTCAATAACATTTTGTGAACTGTCTTTGCCAAAAAAGTGTCAAGTGTTTATATATTACTTTAGATAACTCTTGATAAGGGCATTCAGGTAAAAGTTAACGTATAAATCAATGGCAAGGCCAATTATAGTTTCCAAAGTGCAAAGCTTAGAGAGGAACTGTAGAATATTACTTTTGAAATTACATTTCAAGGACCACCAAATAGGATATACACAACTAAAAAATTTTTTTTTTTTGTGTGTGTGTCTGTTTTTATTGAAAAATAGGGGGGGAGTCTTACAGTAGATATAACACAATACAAGAGTAAAGTCACTGGAGAACATCGAAGTCCATCAACCAATTGTAAATGCACAAGCTGTACAGACAAAAAATACACGACAGGCAAAATATAGAAAGAGGAGGGAGAACAAAGAGGGTAAGTGGGAGAAAGCAAGAAGGAGAGTGGGGGAAACTCCTTATGAAGTTATATCAGCTATGTGAGAGAAGGAATACCAGTGGGATAAAAACAATTTTTGACTGCTGTACCAAAATTACCAACGTGCCAGCCACACTAGCTGCTTTGCCTTAAATGGGAAAGCCAGCTGGACAAACACTGATTGCTCTTTCCAACTGGCCTATCAGGTACATTCAGCCATGCAAGTAAGCACATATGTAGTTCACAGCTTAAAATGTCTCACTTTTAAACCACAGGGAGGCTGCACAGAGGTTTATAAACCAGCAAAGTTGCAGTGTCTGCTGTGATTTCACTAACATGCACAGCTGACTCCAGGGGGTATATTTACTAAACTGCGGGTTTGAAAAAGTGGAGATGTTGCCTATAGCAACCAATTAGATTCTAGCTATCATTTTGTAGAATATACTAAATAAATAACTAGAATCTCATTGGTTGCTATAGGCAACGTCTCCACTTTTTCAAACCCGCCATTTAGTAAATATACCCCACGGTAAAAGTAGATGAACCATGATGTCTGGGACATAAAATAAGGTAGTTACTATGAAAATAAATATACTTTGTTCCAACTGGTTGTTTCAAATGACATCTGTTCTGTTTCCAAGTTTAACGTATATCCGTTTTTAATAATGATTGTATCAGTAATGGAAAGCATTTTTTTCTGAGCGCTGTCTGGTTTTTCTAGACAACGGTAATTCTCCTATTGTCATGTGTGCCAAATGTGAACATAAATATTAGTAGGTGAATAAAATTGGAAGAGTCAAATGTCCCTTATTCGCAGGCAATTGCTGTGTTTGACTTTCAATTTATTTCCAAAGCCAATGGCTATCTCTTATTGTGATACATAAATAAATTAATCATAGATGAACACAAGTGTATATTTACATGTATTTTAAAATCATAAACCACACAATACCGTCTGCACCCAACTATTATGTGCGCCTTCTAAATGCAAGTCTATCTATTTTTATTTAAATTCCAAAAAGGGGGGGGATACTGTTGATGGATTCATCAACCTATTATTTTTGTATCACTGACGAATCATTGGAAAGCCTATTTAATAATGTTGATTATTTTACTAAGTGCTGAAATAGCCTTAGTAGCTGTGTGCAATGTGAATGGAATATGTAATCACATCAACTGTATATTAAAACCATAATACCAAAAAAGGAGAAATGAGTATAATATGCATCAAATTATGGTGTAAAAATGTATTTTATATGTGTTAGTATTTTTGTACAGATACATGTGTGTATCCTTCTAGTTAACCAGGGTTCTGAAACTTAAAAATTATATTCATTTGCAGACATCAGGATGATACAAGTAGTCTCACTATTCCTAGGATCAATAATAAGTTTAGCACAGTTTCTCTTCCTTCAGATGAACAAGGT
The DNA here is from genome assembly GCF_038048845.1 of Mixophyes fleayi. Lineage (NCBI taxonomy): Eukaryota > Metazoa > Chordata > Amphibia > Anura > Limnodynastidae > Mixophyes > Mixophyes fleayi. Next base: position 294,644,617 of record NC_134404.1, on the reverse strand, counting down.
ACTGTTACGGCTCCAGAGAAAAATGCTGGTATTGCATCTTCAGAAGAACATATTAATGTTAGGAACCCCTCTAGCCAGTACAGCAAAACCCGGAGTCTGCTCTGAAGTCTGGTGTTCACTGGAGCCCCTAGTGGTGGGGACAGACTTGGCTGCAGACAAACAGAGAGTCGTGAGATGTGTACTGGCCAAGGAGAACCCAGGTAGAGAATGCTATGGCAGACAGCAGACAACATATCCAAGGAACGAACCAAGGTCAGGGGTCACAGGCACAGGTTCTGAGTCCAGAGACAGGCGTAAGATCGGGGTCACAACCAGAGGTGCAAAATCCAGGTTCAAGCAATAGGTCGGGTCAGAAGCAGTGGTTCAAGGTCCAGAAACAGGCAAAGGTCATATACAGTAGTTCAATCCAGAAGGCTTACACCAAATAGCACAGGAGCAGGTTAGCAGACAGGGAACTGGAAGTTATAACCGGCAGTGAAGCTCTGACCTCACTGCCTTAAATAATACTGAGAGCCAATCAGGACAGAGGAGAACAGGGCTGACAATCAGCCTCAGGAGGCTGATAATTAATCACTAGCTAGAACTGGCATAGGTACAGCATGAGGTATTAGTTCATATTTTGATCAAAAGACTTAAGCCTGCACCCCACGTCAAGAGTACCTCATTATATGCAGGTCCTACACTGACCTATATGCTTTAAACACTATTAAAATGCAGTTAAAATCAGATGCACTCACCTCCCAGGTATAGGGGTTTACATCTAGCAAAGCCTGGCTTGTGAACCACACCCAAATGTGCCTTAAATAGGCTTGATGGACAACTGCTATGACAAAAAGGCAATATTTTGAAACAAAACCAGAGAAAAATAAGCCCGCGCTCGGTACATCCCACATTATATATGGTACCAGCTGCGTGGCAATATAAATGCCCATATATGTATACAAAACAGAAAGAAAGTTGTCAGCGCTTATCCTTTAAACTGCATATCTGTGTGTGTCTAGCAAAATGAAAACATGAGGTATTAGTCTTAGTCTTAAGTCTTTTGATCAAAATATGAACTAATACCTCATGTTTTCATTTTGCTAGACACACACAGATATGCAGTTTAAAGGATAAGCGCTGACAACTTTCTTTCTGTTTTAGAACTGGCATATGTAATAACATAACCAGGACGCATGTATAAAAATATAAATGAACCAGTTTAAATAATATGAGAGCTCCCCCTGGAGTTGGAGGATGTCACTACACCCTCCTGCATCTATGCAACAAGGATAATCCCAAAGAATAAAAACAGAGTATAGAAATAGAGCACATGCCCGACTGCTAGATCACGCCAGGATGTGGCGTACCGCCGCGGCTCATGACAGTACCCACCCCTTGAACAGGGGTTAAGGAACCCCTTAATCTAGGCTTATCTGGAAACTTCTGATGAAAAGCTCTTCTTAACTCATTGGCATGCACGTTCCTGGTAGGTATCCATGATCTTTCTTTAGGTCCGTACCCCTTCCAGTGAACCAAATAGTGGAGTTGGCATTGTACCCATTTGGAATCAAGAATCTTTTCGATCACAAAATCCTTGTGACCATCCACTATCACTGGGGCAGGTTTGCTTGGCTGTTTCCTGGGAAACCTCCGGGAAGTAAGAGCTGGCTTCAATAAGGATGCATGGAATGTACGGGGTATCCTTAAAGAGTTGGGCAGTTCCAACTGAAAAGCCACAGGGTTAATCTTCCTGAATATCTTAAATGGACCAATGTATCTTGGTCCGAACTTAAAGGAAGGCTGGCGGAGCTTTATGTTCTTAGTGGAGAGCCATACTCTATCCCCCTCCTTGAACTTACAAGGACATCTGAAGCGATCCTTAAATAACTTGGCTCGAGACGCAGCTTGCTTCAAAGATAAGTTTATCTTTTTCCAAATTCTCTTCAGAGAATGAGCAATGTGTCCAATCTCAGGGTGGGTGGGTGGGATGATGTCAGAAAATGAAACAGACTTGGGATGTCTCCCATAAATGCAGAAAAATGGGGCATAACCAGAGGAAGAATGTGGTGAATTATTGTAGGCAAATTCCGCCCATGGCAGGTATTCTACCCAGCTGTCATGTAATTCAGAAATGTAGCATCTTAAATACTGTTCCAAAGACTGGTTTACCCTCTCCGTCTGTCCATTAGTTTGTGGGTGATAGGCTGATGAAAAGCTTAGTTGAATGTCAAGCAAGGCACAAAATGATTTCCAGAACTGGGCCACAAATTGAGTACCTCTATCTGATACAATATTAGTGGGTATTCCATGTAGTCTGAAAACATTTTGAATGAACAGAGGAGCCAAAGACTTAGCAGATGGTAGCTTAGGTAAAGGAACATAATGAGCCATCTTACTAAAGCAATCGACTATCACCCAAATGCAATTACACCCTTTAGACAAAGGCAAATCCGTGGAGATGTGGGTCCATGGAACACTGGGCACGGGTAAAGGCATCATCTGTCCCATGGGCAAATCTCTGGGTGTTTTCACCCTGGAACAAATCTCGCAGGACTGTACAAAGTCTCTAATGTCTTTCTTCATAGAAGGCCACCAAACAGAACGAGAGAGTAATTTAATAGTCTTGGTGATACCTGGATGTCCAGATATTTTGCTGTCATGGACCTCAGACAAGACAGACTGTCTCAGACCAGCTGGCACAAACAACAAATTGGGAGACATGGAAGCTGGTGCCTGATCCTGAACTGCCTGTAACTGGGTTGCCAAACCCTGAGTTAGCCCTGAAACAATGGTTTGAGAAGGTATGATAGGAGTGTTATAAAGGGGATCCTCATGTTTCTGTAAAAAACTTCTGGATAAGGCATCCGCCTTCAAATTCTTAGAACCAGGGCGATATGTGTTCACAAAATTAAATCGAGAGAAGAAAAGAGCCCAGCGCGCCTGTCTGGGATTTAACCTCTTAGCAGTCTCAATGTATTGGAGATTCTTGTGATCCGTGTACACCGTGATGTTATGCTTAGCGCCCTCCAGCCAATGTCTCCATTCATCGAATGCCCATTTAATGGCCAGTAACTCCCAATTTCCCACATCATAATTTATCTCTGCTACTGAGAATTTCTTAGAAAAGAATGCGCATGGGTGTAACTTTTCATCAGAACTGGACACTTGTGACAGAACTGCCCCCACCCCAACCTCAGAAGCATCCACTTCAACAATGAAAGGTAGCTCTGTATCAGGATGTTTGAGGATAGGAGCAGAAACAAAGGCCTTTTTTAGGGTATCAAACGCTTTGACAGCTTCTGGCGGCCATACCGCTGGATCAGCTCCTTTCTTAGTTAATTGAGTGATAGGTGCCACAATTACCGAGAAATTGCGAATGAACCTTCTGTAGTAATTAGCAAACCCAAGAAACCTTTGGATGGCTTTTAGGTTACTGGGAAGGCTCCAATCAGTGATGGCTCGGACTTTGGCTGGATCCATCGTAAATCCGTTGGTAGAAATTAAATACCCCAAGAATGCCACAGTGGAGACTTCAAACTCGCATTTCCCTAATTTGGCAAATAGATGATTGTCTCTAAGTTTCTGTAGTACCAAACGGACTTGTTCCCGGTGTTGGAGCAAAGATGAGGAATAGATTAAGATGTCATCCAGATACACAATGACAAATTTACTCGTAGTACATCATTGATCAAATCCTGGAACATGGCTGGCGCATTAGAAAGACCAAACGGCATAACACAATACTCGCATTGTTCAGAATGAGTGTTAAAAGCGGTCTTCCATTCATCGCCCTTCCGTATGCATATCAAATTGTACGCTCCACGTAAATCAATTTTAGAAAATACCGAAGCACCTCTTAATTGGTCGAACAACTGAGAAATCAGTGGCAGAGGATATTTGTTTTTAATGGTGATCTAAATCAGACCTCTGTAATCAATGCAAGGTCGTAAATCTCCGTCTTTCTTTTTAACAAAGAAAAATCCGGCACCCAGGGGTGAACGAGAAGGTCTAATGAACCCTTTTTTCAGGTCCTCAGAAATATAGTTTTCCATGGCTTTGGTCTCTTCCACGGAAGGAGAATATAAACGAGTCTTAGGAAATTTACTCCCAGGCTGAATATCAATAGTACAATCATACGGGCGATGTATCTGCAGCTTGCTTGGAGAAAACATCAGCAAAATCTTGATATTGCAGCGGCAGTGTGTGACCTGATTTGACTGAAGCAGTAGCAACCTTAACGGGTGTTGCTAGGCATGTCCCTTGGCAGTTTTTCCCCCATGCCACCAGTTCTCCTGTGGACCAATCAAGGACTGAGTTGTGCTTGCTAAGCCAAGGGTACCCCAGAACCACAGGGTATGTGGGCGAATGGATAAGGTAGATTGACAGCATTTCCTTATGGAGTGCTCCCACTGTCAGGGTAAGAGAGCTGGTACTCTCTAGCACGCTTCCGCCCTTAATTAGGTGGCCATCCAAACCACAAACAGATTCTGAAACTTTTAATGGTTGGGTAGGAACTGCAAACCGCTGGGCCAGAGAAATATCCAGAAAATTTCCAGCTGCTCCGCTGTCCACGAAAGCTAGGACATCCACACTCCCAGAGACCAGGGAAATCTGGGCAGGTAACTGGAGGGAATTTTTATTCTGTACAAGGTAAACGCCTAGATGAACTTTTCTAGTATCCCCGGTATTAAGTGAGTGGGAGATAGGGAAAAAGTTCTGAAGATGAAATTCCTTTTCCAGTCTTCTTTCATTTATTCGCCGATCAATGCGAATTGCCAAACACATAAAGGACTCCAGAGAATCAGGAGCTGGATATTGCACCAATATGTCCTTTATTAGTTCTGTAAGGCCCAAACGAAACTGACTGCAGAGAGCTGGATTATTCCATTCGCAATCTGAGGCCCACCTGCGAAATTCAGTACAATATTCTTCAGCAGAACAAGGCCCCTGTTTCAAAGATCTAAGTTTAGACTCAGCAGTAGTGACTTTGTCAGGATCGTCAAAGTAATCCTATATATGAACTAATACCTCATGTTTTCATTTTGCTAGACACACACAGATATGCAGTTTAAAGGATAAGCGCTGACAACTTTCTTTCTGTTTTAGAACTGGCATAGGTAATAACATAACCAGGATGCATGTATAAAAATATAAATGAACCAGTTTAAATAATATGAGCGCTCCTCCTGGAGTTGGAGGATGTCACTACACCCTTCTGCATCTATGCAACAAGGATAATCCCAAAGAATAAAAACAGAGCATAGAAATAGAGCACGTGCCCGGCTGCTAGATCATGCCAGGATGTGGCGTACCGCTGCGGCTCGTGACAATCTTACATTTCCATGGAAATATGCAGGATTTAATCTTCTATGGAGACTTCTTAGTACTGCACCTCCAGGGGAACATGCCAATATCACCTCTAAAGAAATATGCCAGTTCTAAACCTCCTGATCTTAGTGTTACACCTCCAGCAGAACATGCTAGCATTATCCCTTCAGAGGAGCAACCCACTGTTACACCTCCAGAGGAAGATGCTGGCAGGTTCCCTTCAGAGGAACATCCTGCTGTTAGACCTACAGAGGAATATGCTAGCATTATCCCTTTAGAGGAACATCCCACTGTTACACCTCCAGAGGAACGTGCTAGCATTATCCCTTCAGAGGAACATCCCAGTGTAACACCTCCAGAAGAACGTGCTAGCATTATCCCTTTAGAGGAACATCCCACTGTTACACCTCCAGAGGAACGTGCTAGCATTATCCCTTCAGAGGAACATCCCAGTGTAACACCTCCAGAGGAACGTGTTAGCAGTATCCCTTCAGAGGAACATCCAACTGTTGCACCACCAGAGGAAGATGCTGGCAGTATCCCTTCAGAGGAACATCCTACTGTTACACCTCCAGAGGAAGATGCTGGCAGTATACCTTCAGACGAACATCCCACTGTGACACCTCCAGAAGAACATGCTGGCATTATCCCTTCAGAGGAAGATCCCAGTGCAGGGGCGCACGCAGGATTGTCAGGGGGGGTTCCCCCCCTGACCCCCCCAGACCCCCCCCCCCCCAAAAAAAGCACGCAAGAGGGCTGCAGCTCCACTTCGGCAGCGCTGTCCTATACAGCAGCCGCGGCATTGTCAAATAAGCGTCCGCGGCGGTGCTGTATACAATACAGCACCGCCGCGGACACTTCTTTGACAGCGCCGCGGCTGCTGTATAGTACAGTGCCGCTATGGTGGACACTTAGTTAGCGGAGGAGGGGTTTCTGGAGAACCATAAACCCCCCCTGCATGCGCCACTGCAGTGTTACACCTCCAGAGAAATGTGCTAGCATTATTGCTTCAGAGGGACATCCCAGTGCTACACCTCCAGAGGAACATGCTACTGTTACACATCCAGAAGCATGTTTTTTCTTTTGAAAGCAGAGTGGCAGCCTGAGGGAGGGAGTGGGGGCATTGGTGGGGGTGACACAGCATTGCAAGACCCCCCTATGTCCAGGTCCCGTAGCCTCTGCACCCAAAATAGATCCATCCTTGCTGGGAACACGTAAAGCCAAATACTCCCTGCAAAACATGCACAAGTTTACAGCCAAATACAGTCGAATACTTTGCTCATTTTTAAATGCAACCTATGCTGTCTACCATGCCATTAATTAAGAAAAAGGGTTGAAAAGTCATAGTTGACAGGGCTTTAAAATCACATTTAAAAATGGCATGCGTTTGCCATCATGTACAGTCCTATGATGGACCACAATCCCACAAATGGTCACACAAAACATCTACACAGAGTACTTCCAAAAAGCAGAATTTGTGCATGCATCTGAATAGCGGTAAATATAATATATAATCAATAGATAGATAGATAGATAGATAGCAGTACTGAGTACTTGTTGATCAATAGCATATATTACATGACCAAAAGGTGAATTCTGCCTTGGCCAGTATGAATATAATTAACAAACTTTAAGGGAAAAATAGGGTAAAGTGCAGTTTTCTTAAACAGGAGGTTTTTTTTAGCAATGTTCTTTGCAGTTTTCAAGCAGCCAGACTTACTAAAAACCTATGAATAACCATTGTTTATAAAATGCCACATTAGACATCACTGTCTGGATTTTTTATATGTAAAGAATACAAAGTGTGAAATGTATCACACTGTGATTTGAAAAACTTTCAGAGAACCCGCGGAAAGAAGAGGTGGGTGTCAGAGGAGAGATAGCTTAAATTGAAGGCTGTTTGAGCTATTTTGCCTGTGAGACGTAAATAAAAACCTCCCTCCTCTTCTGTAACAGCCTGTGCCATTCAGCATTGGGCCATGTCCTTAGGTGGGGGACCCGACCAAACGATGAGATTCTCAGTCCAATGCTAAGTAGCTGTCACACTTCTGGTATCACAAACGAAACCCAATAGCCAGGTATTCTGTAGTAAACAGGATTTATTTTGATATATACAAGTCTCAAGTATCCAACAAGTGAAATCCAATGTCTCAAGGCAGATAAAGGTCTGGTAGAAATATCAAGCAATTGTATTCCAAATCACAAGAAGGAGCAAGGTTCTGTGGAAGCATCTAGTTCAGATACAAACACAATACTCAAGCAAAGGCTTCAAAACAGGAAGTGCCTTTTCTAACAGGAAACAAGATCCAAGATGAAATCTTTATGAGACAGTCCAGGCCATCTTGGATAAGGGCTATTGTAAGGGCAAGTTCATAACAGAGATCCAAGATGGAATCTTCATGAGACAATCCCAGGATTCTTGAATGAGGGCAATTCTAAGGGGAAGATCATAACAGTAGCACTGTGCCACTCCTGGTACCCTTAGCCGGTCTGTACCAAAGAAAGAGTAAATACTGCTAAATTGTTGACTCAATAGTAAATAAATAAAACACAGTGGCCCAATTCCTAAATAAATATATTATTTTGCCCCCATTGAATAAATTCTGAAATAATTGTGCCTCATTGAATAAATGCTAATATAATAGTGCCATAGTTTGAGCCAGGCAGCTGTTGGGGCCCGCATATGATTTAGGGCTTATCCGCCATGCATCACCACTCATCGCCATTGGTTTGGATTTTCACCCTGCAAACCACAGAATTTATTATTATACACATCGTTGGCGATGTGTGTAAATATGAAATGTAACCCCTGGGGATGCTGCAGTTGAACTTGAGCACCCAGGGGCTACTAATCACAATTGCATCAGTAAGAAAAGAGATGGATATAGCTATTTACCAGTCCAGGAAGGGAAACTACTACTCCCACAAGGCTACTGTGAAAAGGGGGTGGAGCCTAAGAAGACTGAGAAACCAGAGGTTGGAGAGAGAAAGAGAGGAGCACCCTGAGAGAGACTGAGCTGTGTGACCAGTCCAGATAGGTGACCCTAAGCAGAAGGACACTGGATTGGTGGTCTGAGCAGAGAGAACAGACAGTATATAGAGATATCAGAGCAGAGTGAATAGAACCTGCTGGGAAGTCACAGTTTGAAGCTGTAGGAGGAGGTTTGCATGCACCTCTGAAGGACGACATTTTACAAGTCAGCCCTTTTGGAGATAATCAAGTTCAGACCTGTGACACACACTGGTGCAGATAAGTTACTGGTTATTTTACCTATCTGTTATTATTCAAGTGGGGTTTGGACTGTTTCTGGCCACAAGGGCTGAGGAGTCAGGGATAGATGGGTGGGCTGGTAAATGTGCACCAAGTGTTTGTCTAATCAGCATTTGAGCTTATACCACAAGGTGATCCCTTTGGTGTTACAATAAAGTTGTGTAACTACAAGTCCCAGGATACAAATAAGAAAGCATACAAGTTAAGGATTTTACAGTTGTTGCTACTACAGGAGGGTTTGCATACAGTGACTGCTGTATCTTACTGCAAGTGATTTAAAGACCTCTAAAAGCTACAAACTGGACACATGATGCTTCCATGCCATGCTGCATTCATACAGAAGGGCCCCAACTTTCAGTGCACTGCTCCATTTGTGTAGAATGTTTGAATGCTGCTGATGTGTGTGTTTGGCAGTACATTGTAGAGCTATAAGTAAAAATATATACATTCACCCCTCAGGGCCCTCTTAACAACATTTGGGGCCCCCGGGCAAAGCAGTGCACCGGGGCCCCTATATATATATAAAAAATATATATATATATATATATATATATATATATATATATACATATATGGGCCCTGCAGCCCAGGGGGCCCGTCAGAGGCAGCTAAAAAGGAAAAGTTCCTGAAAAAAAGAAGAAGAAAATGCTTACCTTGCTCTCAGCTGGCAATCCAGCTCCCTCCCTGGTCTCCTCCTCCGTGCTGCGCTCCGCAATGGATGTCGGGCGGGCGTGATGACGTCATCATGCCTGTCCGACATGCACTGCGAGCTGAGAGCAAGGTAAGCAATTTCTTCTTCTTTTTTTCAGGAACTTTCCTTTTTTAGCTGCCTCTGATGGGCCCCCTGGGCTGCAGGGCCCCCGGGCACCTGCCCATCGTGCCCTATGGAAGAGACGGCCCTGTCACCCCTTGAGATATTCCCAGTATCAGGAGCCAGTAAGGTTAGCATTTGATATATTTTTCCAGTGTATAAGTCTGTGACAATAAATGTTAATATTTTATGCTGTTAATATTATTGATTTATTGTGAGTTATTGTGTTGACTTGGTGTTTATAGTAAGAAGTGGTGCTCCACTTTCATCCACACTGTCTTATTACTGTATTGTTCGCTCTATCATTTCAAATTATACCAAAGTATATTTTTCTATAAAATCGCAAAGCTGAATTTAGGGTTTCCATTTCAATAAATGTGCCTGGATGGCTTTTGCAGCACACAGTTTGTCACAGAGTGTTAATACTGGGCAGGGGGTTTCCCGAATCTCCCCCTGGTGTATCTTTAGAACACCCCCCAGAAGAGAAAGCAGCGATTCGGGTGGAGGCACTGAAGCATCTGCATCATTCAATATATATACACCCTCACAATGCATAATACAGAAGGGGGTGTTACAGAAAGATGGCACAAAAATTAAGTTTCAAGTAAATTTAACCCTAAATGTTTGTTAGCACTTATTAGATTTTCCCTCAGATTTTGGATAACTGCTTCTTTGCAGACATAAATAAGTAATTAATAATTTTCCAGGTAAGAGTTTGGTGCAATCTAATTTACTATCACTTATAACAATTTTAAAAATAAGAGTATTATCAGATTCAATACATTTAAGAGGATTACCTTTTGAACTAAACATATATGGCAATGCAATATTTTGCTATTCAATTCTAAAAGTTAGCTGCAGCTAGAAGAAAATCATTGTGAAAAAGAAATATCTATGTTATTATTTGGCTTGACTTTGTGTAGTAGCAGTAGTCTGAAGGCAATCAGACCTTTAATTATGTGCCTTTCTTGTAACATGGACCTACACAACTCTAAGTATGACGTGGAAGAATTGGCTATGAAAATTACCTGAAAATTGAAAAGTAACCCTTGAAGTATAGGAAAATGCAATTTAGTACACAGATGTGAACCTGATGTCCTGTCACTCTCATGACTACCCTATGACATAAGTGTATACTTGCCAACTTATTACTCTTTCCCTCCAGGGGATCCGTGAGGGGAGGTGAAGTGTGAGAACAGGGGGGAGGCAGTAAATTTTGGTGGCTGAATTTGTGCAATTCACAGCAAACCACTTCATGGAGGCTCCTATCCTGTCCACTTCACTAGTAAGTTGGTAGGATGCAGGAGAATGGTCTGTTCTCCAAGGAGTCTGGGAGACAGTGGGCAAGTATGTATACGTGAGGTTGCTGTGAGTAGTAGTTTTGGAGAGTAAAGGGAGAGTTGATATTGGGGAGTGGTCTTAAAGTGGTATCAGACAGAAATTTGAAGTTATGTTTTTAATCTTTCCACTAAGTACACTTCTGACTGCACTCCCAAATCCTGTGGCAGACAGAGGTCACAGAAACTATTCTCTAATGCATAATGTCAACATGTTCTTATTTATGTGCTAGGTGAGCATAAAAACCTGTTTTCACTTAATTACATGTACTGTGAGCCACATTTTTAACATTTTGTCAATCAAGTATTCTAACATTTCCTGAGATAATTTGATCACTTAGGTATCATGCAAATGAATAGCCACGTTGAGACTTTTAGAACATTGTGGACCAGATTCATTAAGGTATATAAGTATCGTTACGTGCAGTATTTTGCTCAAAATTGCTCTGCACATGCTCAGAAACTGACTATATGGCAGTGAGCGTAAGTGAATGCAATTCATCTTTGAACGCAAAGGACACTTTGCGTACGAAGCTGACGGGTGAAACAGGCAAGGGAAGGGGCATATGCACGTAGGAAATGTACAGTAAGGTCGTGCCATGCTCAAGCACACGCACATTCGTCCGATCAAGCTCTGGGCATATCTCAGGTACATGATTTTTAGCCGTATCACTTGCATCAGCTATAGGGCAGGTGTATATGCCGCTTGATGATGGTCTCGTATGCATGCCAGGACACGTGTTTGCAAGTAAGAGCAACTGTAAAATTGCGTTTTATGTACAGTAGGTATTAATAGCATCCTGATAAATGTACTTTATGTAAAAATAAAACAAACCTAAAAACATTTTCTATGTGTTTTTATTGTTTTTATTGAAGATTATATTATTAAGAGGTGTTACTGTATTTAATACTTTTTCCTTTGCGTTTTAATGGGACTTTATATTGCACATATGCATTGTGCGTATCCTGCAGTGTGTTGGGTCTGTTAGCATACTAGTGCTATATAAGCAGAGCACACATATACCCGTATTGAACTGGAAACTTTTCTTGAGAGCCGTTTGTACTTGTAAACATATATATATATATATATATATATATATAAAGAGAGAGCGATAGATACATACATACATATGTGCAATTTCCGTCCGAAATTGCGTTCCCTTTGCATTCCTTTATGAATCAGGCCCTGAGTGATCAAAATCTCAATCTTACATAGAGACCACATGTGGCCTTGGATAGTCTAATACTAAAATTACTATGCAGATGGGTTATATGTACACATAAAACTATTGACAAGCACAAAACATGTTTCCACTTTATCCTACACTTATAACATAAAGATATGCACAGTACATAACAACTAAGCAGCAAATTAAACAAATCATTAATATAATATGTAACGCCCCCTAGTGGCGTTTTAGTAAACCTTGCACCTCAGGGAATACAGGAGGGGTCACCTAGAGGGCAAGCTAGAAGTTTAAGAAAAGTTACATAAACTGGTTACCATGGTGATAACCCAGCCCAGCCTGTGAGACTGAGTGAAAGGAAGGATGGGCTGTCATTAAGGGGGGATAAAGAAGAGAGACGCAGAAGTAGAGAGAGAGGAGACACAGGAGAGGAGAGATGTAGCTGGGGACTGGGAGTGGGAGCTTCCTCCCAGGCTCCCCCAGCATTCCCTGGAAGTCTGAGCATGGTGACTGCACCAGGGCAAGGAATGTGTGCCCTGGATGAGGGGGAGAACTCCATGTCACTATAGAGAACCCAAGATAGAGGGGGACACTTTGCATGGAAGAGACCCTGGAGGAGGGTAGCTAAAAGAGGCATGGTAGCTGTATTGTCAGATCCTGAGGCTGAGAGTACACAGAGTGAAGTGTCAGAGCACAGGAGACATTATCCCCGCAGAGGAGGGATGAGCTGCAGTTGAGAGGTACACAGCGTGTGTCAGAGCTGAATGGAGAAGAAGCTGCCTGCCTGTTAGCATCCATGAGAGTGCCCCTGCAGAGGAGGGCGATCTGCAGTGAGTATGGAGTGTAAGAGACCTATGATTTATGTTATTCAACATCTGGATAACATTAAGAACTGTGCAGGAGGAGTAATAAGATATTTGCAACCATATTCATATTGCTCATTAAGAACTGTGCTGGAGAGAGTAAGGAGATGTATATATTTTTCTTTATTGCTGCAACCATTATGATTATCGTGCTGGAGGAAGAGGAGTGTAAATAAAAGTTCAGTTTATCATAGAGATGGTCTGGCGCCCAAACTATTGTGACTTCTATTACACTGCACCAAAGTGACATCCCCTGTGTCCCACTAACTACAAAGAAACACCTGCATGTGCAGGGACCCCCTGATCATTTACACCCATGCCCATCAGCTAGCCAGGGTTTGAGAAGGAGGTGCACTGTGTACCCTTTGCACACCACACTACACACAGTGACAGGGGGTTACAAATAGAACATGCAATACATATAACATGCATATGCCTTATTGACAGTCATTAAAATAGCGCATGTGTTCTCAAGAGAATCAAGGTCAATCAAATGTATAACTATGTTATATCATATACATCTTATATTTAATAAAGAATAAAATAATAAGTCTATGTTAATTTTATTTCTTGTCATCTAATTAACTCTCACAATCCCTTCTCTTGTGTTTTGGTTTTTTTCTACAATATATTTTTATTGAAAAGCCAATACCATACATGTACGACAAGGGACATAAAGGTAAATGAAGAAGTGCAAGACAAAGCTAAAGAACATTTTCTTAATACTCCACATAAAGTAGAATACAAGGGTGTATAATGAGGGGCTAGATCGTTAATACAGATAAACCTTGTGGTGTGGATAATGTCAACATCACTCAAATGAGAAACTAAAGTACATTGGTACAAACAAAAACAGGATAACAATCATGGAGAGAGAGGGGACGAAGTGTGAAGAAAAAGAAGGAAAAAGGAGATATTGGTGTTTGTGGTGACTTAGGGTCCAGGGTCTCACAACGTGAATCAAGAAATTTAATGTAAGAAGTCAGGGGTAGATACTATTTGATGAGGAGGATTGTATGAAGGTCTATGTCACAGAATTGGTGATTTCTAACCAACTGCTCCAAATGGCGCAATAGGTTTCAAATTTGTCAGCGGAGGATAGTATAATGTCAACCATATAGTCCTGAAAAGTTCTATCCTGGCAAACCACTTTTTTAATGTTGGGGAAGCAAGAGACTGCCAATGCACCGGGATCATTGTTTTTGTTGCACAATTGAGATGGTTCAATAATGATTTTTTTGTAGTGGGACAATTACACAGTGGTCCTGTAAAGGAACTAAAATCTCTGGGATTTCACCTCATAGTATTGTTTTTGAGGTTGAAATCAACCCATTCCAGAAGGAGCGTATTTTAGAACACTCCCACCAATGTGTAGAGGTGTTACAACGGCTTTCTTACACCTCCAACAAGTATTCTGGAGCCCTGAGTACATTCTTGCCAGGAGGCTAGGACAGCGATACCATCTGGTTAACACTTTGTATTGAGTTTCCAAGACCATTATACAAACTGAGCAGGCATGGGTTGCTCGAAAAAAATGTTTACTCAATCATATTCTACATCTGTACCACCTAGGTCTCATTCCCAGTCTCTCATGCTTTTTGAAAGGGAACACAACAGGTTCTCAATTTATAAATCAAGGATAGTAAGTGAGATAGATAGGCAGATGATATACACATAGATTCAAACATTGTGAGTTCACTGTGAGCTTCTTTGTAAACAGCTGAAATCAGGATATGTTTTATCTGTAGATAGCATCAAATTTCAGAACTGGACAACAGCCACTTAGTTTGAACATCGTCAAACGTGGAAACACCCGAAGAGCTCACCAGCTGGCCGGCACATGTGAGCAATGCCTAATTCCACAGAGGGAAGGTCTTGTCAGAAAGTCCCGGCGGAAAATCAGGTTTGGCAAACAGGGGTGTCAGAGCAAGGTTTGGGAAGTGACAAATTTCAATGTCCGTAATTTGACCCAATGGGCCAGTTTTGAGATCGGTGGTACCCCAACAAGACTCACCCCAATGTGACTATTCCAAAGGAGCTGGTTCTCAACTCTGCCAGATGACGACTCCTCTTCACCCCGACAGCAGTCAATGGCGATAAAGCAAGAAGGCGGCTGCAGCTGATGACGTCATTGAGCATGCCAACGGCATTATCGTTGTTGTTAAGGGGCTGAGGTAAGTATGCACCCATGTACAATGTATACCTTTTTCTAAAATACATTGTACATGGGTGCATGCTTAGACTCGTTCTTCTCGGCATCGATATGCCGTACCACACCCGTTGAGATGATGCATAGATGGCAATTTGCGAAGCTAGGGCACTTCTCTTGTGTTTTTATAGCACAACACTTAATTACATTTGACATTCATGAATACAACATTTTTCTTTTGTGTAGTTAGGTAAACCATGGTTACTTGATTTATATCATAGCATGTTAAAGATACAGCTTGCTGATTGACTTTATTTCCTGTCACATTTAAGACAAACACTTTGAAATGGCAATAAGCAAGTATAACCATAACACTTGTATAGATATAATACAATATAATATTTAAAAACCTAATATTTAAAGTAATATAAAAAATCTCCAAGAATTATTTAGATGGAATATTACATTAGTTTTTTTAATGTGTTTAGCATTGATCTCTTTAGAATCAGAGATTAAACTAAAACATTCATTTTCCTGTGAGTGTACAGGTCCTTTTTCTCTACTAGCCAGTAGAAAATCTAAAGCTAATCTATTTTGCAAAACAACCATTGTAATTGCAGAAAGCTCAGTACTAATATTAGAAAAAGTATATGCAGTTATTAGTCATACTTGACAATATCACAGAAAACAGTTGTAATTCTGCAAATGTACATTATTAACCATACACTGTGTTTATAAAAGACAAGCCTTGTTCCCAAGGGTTGATTACTCTTTTAATATTTATGTTACTTCTAGAAATGCTTCAAATGCTTCAAATGCTGCTTCTTCTGTGAAGCACATCATCATCATCATCATCATTAACATTTATTTATATAGCGCCAGCAAATTCCGTAGCACTTTACAATTGGGAACAAACATTAATAAAACAATACAGGGTAATACAGACAGAGAGGTAAGAGGGCCCTGCTCGCAAGCTTACAATCTATAGGACAATGTGAGTTTGAAACACAAGCGCATGTGCTACATCATATTGCACATTGGACCAGCTAGAATGGAAAGGTAAAAAGTATTGAGTGGGCTGTGTGATCAGTCGCACAGCAGTGTTAGTCAGAGGGTTGTTGTCTTGTGTTAGCTGTGTAGAGGGTGGTAATAGGGTAACTTAGGGAGATTAAGATGGTGGTAGAGGAATATTATAAGCTTGTCTGAAGAGGTAGGTTTACAAGGAAAATCAATCTATCCACTGTGCAAAATAGATTGCAGGGGTTCAAGTCTGATTTTGGGAAGACTAGTAAGGGGGGAATTGCAATGGTCAATGCATATATCCCTATCTGAACACATATCCCTATCCCAGGCAAAAGCTGCATTTTCATGTCTAATTAGACTTTATATATACCAAAATAGAATATCTCTTATATAAACTGTATTTGAAAACTAACTCTTTAAAACAGATGAAATATAGTGAATGTACAAGAATACAATGCAATACCTTAACCTTTCTTACCGTAGCCAAGAGGTACCTCTACCTTAAATGCTTACTTGTAATTATTCTCCAACTGTAATAATGTCTAACAATAGCACATTCTAAACTCAACACATATCCACTAACTTAACATGTTATACATCAATATATGTATGTAGCCAATTTGTGCAAAAATGAACTTAATGGCCACCAGAATTGCCATGTGTATGGGTAACAGAGTTTATAATATACAAGTTAACCCGTACATGATACTCATGCATTCTAGTCAAATCAAGCTACTTAAGGTGTTAAAAAGGTTCTTGTCATGCATTTGGGGCTAGGCCAGGCCTCCTCAGGGGAAGAGCGTTACTTTCCTGACGTAAGCGCCCTTTTTTAACGTGGTTTTGTCCACATGTCACCACCTCATCATTCTTCTCCATCACCTCATCCTTCATCTTCATCGCCACATCCTTAATCTCCATAGTCTTATTGTTCTAAAACCTTTCGATACACAACGTTTCTGCTAAACACCTTATCGCTGTGCTCAATCAGTCTTCCTTGAAGGGCAGTATTCATAACCTGCACTTTCACATCACTGCTTCTCCGTACTCGTGAAAATGCGACATACAATTGTCCATGACCAAACACAGGCTCTGGTAAATAAATACCCACACGGTCAAGTGTTTGACCCTGTGACTTGTTAATGGTCATAGCAAATGCCGCCTTCAAAGGGAACTGCCGCCGTCTTAGCTTAAATGGCAGTCCTGTTTCGGATGAACATAAGTCAATCCGAGGTACCTTTACCTTTTGTTTCATGTCATTGTATGTAATTTGTTTTCGTCATGATCCCCTCTGTGTACAGTGCTGTGTAGTATGTCAGCGCTTTATGGGGGGAATCCAATTCCCCCCGAAGTACCGGCGCGTTACAGATATTACCGTTATTACGATAATATTAACCCAGCTTTCTGCTCGCAGCTCCCTGAGCGTTAGAACTACCGTAATATGGCAATTATGCTTACTATTACCGTAATAACGGTAATAGTTTTAGCGTGGCAGTGATTCGGGGGGAATTGAATCCCCCCCCCTATAAATAAAGATAATAAAGTTTTAATCATACATAGGCATGGCTAAGAATTGAAGCTCCACACCGGCTGGAGAGCCACAGATCGTTAACCTCTGAAATAAAATCATTGCTCACCTACACTCAGACATGCGCTCACATTCCTTCCAACTGTCCTGATTTCACCAGGACAGTCCCAAATTTAAAGCTCTGTCCCGCTATCTAAACCAGGGGACATGTTCGTTCTGCGGGTGGGAATGTTGGGGGACGGAAGATATCTAATGGACAGTCTAGCACTTTACAATGCCCCCATTGTGACAGGGCCACATCCCCTGAACTGCTGCCGGGAAGGTATGTCCTCAGGGAGGGCGGGGGGATTCCAGCTGCCTGGAAACCCCCAGCTCAACCTGCGCACCAGCCTGCTCCTGAACTACTATTCCTATATATTTGAATATATAATACACACACAGCCATGATATATTTAAAATGGCCAAAATGGAGCTGCTGTACATGCCCAGAAGTGAGGTCAGCTGATTCTCCTACATCTGCCTGTATGGATCTACGTCAGCTCTTATTGGTCTGCAGTACAGAGGTAAGTTAATAGAGTATTGTAAACATGTATCCAGTGCACCTAATAACCTGTATTATTAGAGACAATTTAACATTGCCCCAATGCACAGCTCCAACTAATTAAAAGCAAATAAAATAACCAGCATTTGAATTTCAGAATGTCAGAGCTGCAAATTCATTATGAATGATCCATGACAGCAGCCAAAAAGATTTTTACATTCTCATATGTAATCTTAAAGTTCTGGGTATTATAGCAAAAGATACATAGTATATTAGTTATGGTGTTATAAACAGCCTACATGGACAGACACATACTTAAGGGTTAATTTACTGTTGCCCAGAGCCACCTGGTCTGTTATATATCGCCCTTATATCGGGGAAATGAACCACAGGTGGGTGGGAGTGGGTGCAAGTAGAAAATGAATTACCAGGTAGAGGAAGAGTGGAAAATGAAATACAGGGCAGTAAGAAAATGAATTACATGGAAGAGCATGGGTGAGAAATGAATTTAAAGCTAATATGAGTAAATGGCTACCAGGCCACTTCTGATGCATTTAAATGTTTTAAAAATATCCCTTCTGGTTAGTTTTGCATAAATTTCACTATCAACTAAAAATGTTAATGTTGTTTTGAATATAATTGAGCTGGCCAAAGTCCCCATTCAACGTATATAGTATATTTTTGGGTACAAGTACCACAAGGTGAGAACCTAGAAAATGTATGGAATTTTGGAGAAACAGTGACCATTATACTGGGACCACAGATGTGGCAATGTTGATACTCCACAATAGGACCAGACTGGGACTAAAAATCAGCCCTGGCATTTATAGCACACAGGCCCACCTCTGTTCCAGATAATAATGATGATGATGATAGTACTTTTTGCAAAGCTCATTGTATCATAATCAGAGAATCTGTGAAAACCTGCTGCTGTCAAACAGAAGTTTGCTTGAGTCTCAATTTGCAACATAGGGTGCATCAGAATCAGACAATGGTATGTACAGGATTGCCAAGAGAAATTTGGGGAACAGGTATAGTGAACCTTTGGGGCCCCCCTCCATAGAGGAGCAGGAGGTGAACTGTGTGCTGCCACATGGTGGTGGCGCCAAAAATGGGAGTAGACACATTGTGTTGGGGCGTGGTCAACATGGGGCGTTGATACATGCATTATAATAAAACATATTTATCACGCCCTCCCCAGCCACATTACGGCCAGACCGGTCACATAGTGAGATACCTTGGGCTGGGTCACTGGGCCACCTGCATTTTTGTTTCCTTTAAAATGTTCCTTATAGGATGCTGAGTTGAGCCTTGCCCCCCAGGCTAAAATTTGTCAGCCATCCCCTGCTGTAGAGGGATCAGGGAAGCTCTTAGATTTCCAAATCTTGTGAGACTCATGCTCTTTTCCTTGCTCTGCAGACTGTGTCCTGTCCGGGGACCGGGAGCAGCTATCAGCTCCCTTCCCCTAACCAGAGCTGGATTAAGGCTCGAGGTGCCCAGGGTATTTAAGACAAGGGGGCCCCTATCATGTAACATGGTTATAATTTTTGACGCATTTTAGACAACTACACAGACAACACTGTGTGCACTACTATTAGATGTACACAGCTCTGCCTTCACAAGCAGTACAGTGTGAAGCAGGACATAACTCCTAACTGTGCTTGTAGTCGGACTAAATCCTGACTAAGCAAGACACTCACCCAAATTTCGGGACTTTCTTCTACCTGTTCTTGTCACTTCCACCACCTGTGGCTGCTGGTGTCCTTAGATCAGTTGCTGCTAGTCTGGATCCTGGAATGTTGAGGGCCCTATTTGGGAAAAAAAAATGGGTACATGAAATTTAGAAAACTCCAACCAGCTCTGGCATTACATCAATTGCATCCACATGTAATAATTAGGTCTCCCTCCAGCCCCAACATTGAAATAATAGTACTCATATTTGATAAATAGATATATTTCCCTCCAACTAGCCCTGACATTAAATTAATAGCATATACATTTAATAAATAAACCTATTGACCTCCCTCCAAACAGCCCTAGCAATAAATTAATAGCATTTAAGTTCAATAAATAAAAAGAATTTCCTACAACCATCCCTGGCATTAACTAATTCATATTCACATTTAATAAACACCACTCCTCCCTAAACTCAGCCCCACATTGAATCATTAGCCCCAAACCACACAGCTTTAAAGGTCCCATCACTTCTTCTTAAATTAAGTTGCCCTACCAATAAATTAATTTGCCCCACCATCACCCCAGAAATAAAATAGCACTCATAAAATAATTAGCTTCCACATACACTTCATTAAATTAATAGCCTACTTTACATCCACGTTATATTAAGACCCCCCACTCCCGTCCCTCACACATTATATTAACATACACCCCCTCCCACACACATATATTAACATACCCCACTCCCTTTCCTCGCTAAGCTATAATCACACATGCCACCCCTCTGCCCAGAAGCTTTAATCACACATGTACCCCCAGGGCCAGATTTACCGCTAGCAACTTAGGCACCTGCCTAGGGCTCAGCGGTCCCCAGGGGGCCCCTCCCAGGCCGCCAGTAAGCGAGGTAAGCAAGGAGGGGGAGCGCCAAGCATGAAAGGCACTCCCCTTCACCTGCCATCGCCCACTGCCGCTTGTCTGTCAGCCCAGGGAAAAAGAATAGCGTCCGGAAACAAAACAAAAATCACCTGATTGAATGAGGTGGGTGCCCAGCAGCCTCTCTGCTCCAGTCCACTGAATGTCATACTCGAAAGAAGACAGGACAGAACAGAAGACAGAACAGAAGGGTAAGTAAACTAACAGTGGCACAATGGCGCACAGCAAAAAAAACAATATCCCCATTATAAATTGATTGTGTAATTGTTGTATTGCTAAATGCTACCCGTCAGAATTGCCTTTTTCCTTGATGTCAAAGTGCTGTTTTCATTTAAATTGTTATTTTAGCTGTTTCCAGGACCATGGAAAATGATGCATGCCACACATAAGAATACACTCATACTGTATGTGTAAATGCTAAGCATAATGTGGGCTGAGCCATTGAAATAAACATTTAACCTTTCATTTGATCCCTGCCATTTCACTGGTGTACCACTACTAAGAGTGTTGTCAGTGAAACTCACTCCTGTCGCTACATGACAAATAGTTTGATAACAAGGGTGTTGGATTAATTATTAGCAATTTCATTAGAGCTGTTTTGTTGATTGTCTGCAGACTCTGGGATATTATGTCAAATTGATAAAACCAAATGTGCAATATGCTTCCTTCCAGGCAATACACATGATGTTCACAATGGGCTAAATATCTGTTTTGGTTTTGATGGAATTAAATAAATCAATTGTTTCCCATGTAAATTGAAAAACATGCTAATAGTTAATCACTAGTTGAACTTCTTTAGGGGGGAGTGGAGCTCTCTTTTAAATAATTTATGCAAAGTCCAAGACAGTAGTATTGTAATTTCACTTGAAAATATGATTTATTTATTTATAAATACAGATACTACTAACAAAACAGCTGGCTCTTTCACAAGATTCAGTTACAGCACAAAACAAATATTTGCAAAAACATAAAATAATTGAACTTACATATCTTTTACTAAAAATGTTGCTTTTAGGTCCCTGTCCCGCTGTTCTGAAAATCAGCACTGCTGGGACATGTCACACTCCGACGAGCGAGCACTGCACACTTCTGCCAATGGTGCAAGCAGAAATGCAGGGTTTATCTGTAGGAGGGTGGCCTAGATCTTTTCACCTGCTAGGCACACCCCCAACGATGCAATTCCCACCCCCTTTGACGGCGTACCACATAACTTATGCTTCTTACCTTTTTCTCCACTAGTTTCTCCGACAGTGAGTTTCAGTTTCACAGAAACAGGAAGAATTGCAGCAGCCCGCCAGTACTGTGTATCATGTGACTGCTTCAGTCACATGACCTGGCGATGTCACAATTTTGGATTTAGCCACTGCTCTGTCCCTGCTTGACAGAAGTTTGCACCCCCCTTTCCGAGATGCAGTTGCTAGGGCGGCCGGAGCGGCACATTTAGCCATCGGCACTATTGGCATTTGCCAGAAATGCCAGATGGCCAGTCCGCCCCTGCTCCAAGGGGTAAATTTATCAAGCTGCGGGTTTGAAAAAGTGGAGATGTTGCCTATAGCAACCAATCAGATTCTAGTTATTATTTTGCAGAAAGCACTAAATAAATGATAATTAGAGTCTGATTGGTAGCTATAGGCAACATCTGCTATTTTTCAATCCCTGAAACCACTTTCCTCCACAAATCTATATGGCCTTGCAGAAATGTTGGTGTATATGCACAAATCATGGCATACGGTAGGTATAAACCTACATTTGCACTTGCGAGGTGCCGTTTTTATTATATAATGACCTCCAGTGTCCTCTTCATGGTCACAAGAAAATGAATCATGATCTTCAGAAAATCTCTCAGTGTATTTAAGTTGCTCTACCAGGTAATGTGGAAAAATCCCAGTACTCATCAACCCATTCACTGGAGCTTTGGGGGCTGCGTCATGCAGCCGTTTTTCCTAGGGCTCATCCGCCCTAAAATCCTGAGGAGCGGGGTGTTTGCTTTGCATTCAATAAAACTTATAATGAGAGGTGTGGGGTGTGTTGTGACAGTTACCATACTCTCCCACAAAGATTTGTTCCCATTGGTTCCCCTACCTCTTCTGTCATCCAATGCTTGTAAATTGTAATAATCTCTTGTAAGCAGGGTGATCAATATGACTTTTAATGATCTGTAAAAATATTTGTATATGCGAGTATCTGCAATTTAGCCACAAATGACAATAAATATTGAAATTTTTTGTTGCTTTACATATAATTATGGTCATTTGAATTGTTATTGCAAATAATATGATATAAAAGTGTAAACATTTGTCTACACTTAATGAAGGCTCCTGTTCATGGTACCTCTGCACTCAGATTTGTATAATTCCTTCTGTGAGCCTTTGAAAATTGCAGCACTTCCTTTGATAAGTGCTTAATTGTGGTCAGTTCTTTACAAACTATTCCAGCAGTTAGCTGAAGTTCCACTTCAGACATACTATTAATAATATTTTTATCAGCTATTACATTGCGTTTGCCTCAAATGCTTTTTAAAGTACACTTAGTAAATTTAGATCACATCACTATTTGAAACTGTTTTGAGTGGGGAGCAACATGACCCTTGTGGTGGAGAGCCGAGGATAGACCTTTATTGATAGGAATCCGCAGAGACATGTTTTCATCTAAGAGACCAAGCAGAATCTTCGACTTAAAGAAAGAAGAATTTCCCGGCACCCTGGAATGTTGATGATTAATAGTAGTTCCATCATCAGTGGAAAATTAGCAGAGAACCTCTTTTGTTGGTACCACAAGCAAGACAATGAGACAGCAGATAGATTCGTTATTATTTATTTGCAGTGTAATGTGAGATATCTGCATTCAAAGTTGAAGGTCAAAAGGTCTGCAGTGAGAGAAATGTATTCTTAGAATGCATTTCCTACATTTGGGTGATAGCAAATTTGGCCTTGACGAGCTTTAGAAACCTGGTTTGTATGAAATTGAAGTTAAAATTAATTGTATTTTATGAAAGCCTATTTCGTGCTGTATTCTGTGTAGCAGAACATGCTATAGTGCACAGCCACAAACCAGATATTTGCTTTTATTGTCTGGCACTAGAATTAATAAAATAAACTAATGTCCAATTTGTTGCTAAGTGTTACTTCACATGTGCTGTTTACACTGCTAGTAAATACACCATGTGAAGTATTAATTTATACAATTTTTCATCCAAAATGAAAAATAATTTAATAATTTAAGAAAATATTTACATTTGGAAATAGAGGGTTAAGCCATCCACCAAATTAGATTAGATGCTTCTGCCAATGAGATGGTCCTAACACCAGACCAGCTACCAAACGTTATACCCCTCTCCTGACATTCACGGCATATACTGTTGCTGTTTATGCTACCACAATAAACAGAGAAGTTTATTATTGCCCAACGTCTTTTCCATTTGTCTGTACAATACAGTGAAGCAGAAAAACGAGTAGAAGCATAACAAATCTGCTTTATAATGCATGTCACCAGGAGATGATCACTCTATTGCATGCTAAACACCAGGCATATAAGCTCTATACTTAACACAAGTTACCAGAGAATGGGTACTATATTGCACACTAGCCACAAGAGACTAATGTATACTGAATTTTTGCTACAGCAAAGGGCTCTGCGTTCATTGTACTAGAATGCTGTGTGAGATTACTGTTCTAGATTGTGTCATCACTGCTGGGCTAGTGTGTGAGGGCATCATTGAGTAATATGTCTGTAAAACATAAGTGATTAAAATGTGGGGCCTGATTCATTAAGGATCTTAACTTAAGAAACTTCTTATTTAAGTCTCCTGGACAAAACCATGTTACAATGCAAGGGGTGCAAATTAGTTTTCTGTTTTGCACATAAGTTAAATACTGACTGTTTTTTCATGTAGCACACAAATATCAACTGTAAATTTCAGTGTACAAATAAGCTATCAAGTATTTGTGTGCTACATGAAAAAACAGTCAGTATTTAACTTATGTGCAAGTTATACCGCTTTCATACTGCCGCCCCGGCAATATCCCAGGTTTTTCAAGCCGGGTTTTTGCCGGGGCTCGGAGCGTCCCAGCTCAGAAACACCATTCATACTGCACCTCGGACCCGGGAATTTCCCGGGTTGACTCCATTCATACTGCACAAGTCTGTGCCCTGGCAATTTGTGGGAGTCATCACCAGAGCAGTTTTCATTGGCTGAAAAATGGTGATACACAATATAATAATACAATAATACAATAATGAATAAAAGATACCTCCAATTGGCTTATATATTTAGTCGTACTAGTCTAGGAGGGCTTTCTGAAAGGCATAAAGAGACTGGGAAACATATATTTAAGGGAAGGTTGTAGGAGCTTTTAAAGCTAGGCATTGCATATTTCAATGATTACCCCAAAAGACTAGACTTCTAGATGGAAAATTAATGGCCTCTTTTTGGCAAGCATAAAATGAATGAGAAATGCCTAATTCCAAATCCTCCAGAGACAGGCAGACAGCCAATCAGCTTGTTTTCTGTGCAACCCGGGTTGTCACCATTCATAGTGCAGGCAACCCGGGTCCGACCCGGGAAATACCCCTCGATAAATCCCGGGTTGAAGACCCAGGTTTTTAGACCCGGGATTTTTGACTTGTACCATTCATACTGCACCAAGACCCGGGTCGTTGGAGCTCGCCCCGGCAAAAACCCGGGATTTTGGTGCAGTATGAATGGGGTATTACCTGTTTTGGGTTGAATGAGGTTCATTCGGTTTGAAAGAGTTAATGACTCATGAATGCAAGATTTATTGTGACGTTTACCTATATTTTCACAATAAACATAACATAAAAGTGAAAGTAAATCAAATATTTAGCTTCCAGTATGTTCAAGTAACGGTCAATTTCCAGGACCCCTCTTTCACACGAAAACTGGAAAAACAATAGGGACCTTTCTGCATCAAGGTTCAGTCATGAGGTAAGGGTCTCTCTGGCTGAATTCCAGCTTTTATACTCAGAGAACAAAGGGTTTTAGAATCAACTTACTTTTAAGGGTATGAATATATTTTCAGACTCTCTATTGCTACATTAGTGATAGTGATTTTTTGCACATTTGCAGAAGCATCTGAGACACCGCCCTGGCATAATATGTGGAGAGGTCTTGGCCCAGCCCTTGATCAGATAAGCATTTTACAGTACCCACAGAAAAGTATGAATAATACAACATGGAGTTCAGTTGCCATTTTGATAGGCCTGTCACACCCTCAAACAGACACACACTGCCCACAGCACCCTAATCAATCAGAGTCAGCCCAGCTAAAAATATTGCAAAATGGAAACAAGTAATTACATTAAGCTTTTGTTTATGTTGCTACTCCAGACTCTGGTTAAAACCAAGTCTTACAACGAACCAAAAGGAGACAATTTATTGACAAGTTCTACTGAAAAACTCTACTACCTTCAATGGATTAAAGGTATTTTCAAATGTAAACGATCTTCTTAGGTCTCAACCCCATTCCCTACATTTAAAGGTTTATTTAGATTTGGATGAATTTGCGTTGAAAGCACAAGCGTAATATACACTGCACAAAAAAAGTGATTTTACATGTGTGCTTTAAGATGCTTACAACTAGAGATATTCCAGGTGCAAAATCATTAGCAACTGCACCATGTGTCGGTCAGACAACTGACTACAGGCAATTACCGCTCTTTATTGATTAGTAGCTGTCAAGCCACCCAGGCTGCCATTCGCGTTACAGCTCTGCAAGGAGCAAGTACTTGTCGTATACAGGATTTTATTATTGTTTGCAGGATGAATTAAATACTGTAAGAAAGAAAAAGATCCCTTCGGCTTTAGATGACTAATAAATAGGTAAAAGAGGTTGTGCGGGGAAGTATTTTTGTTACATAAAATACCTTATCACAGTGTCTGAGGGCTTTATTACCAGTACTTTTGTTCCTGCTGTACAGGTCCCAGCATGCCCTGGATACTGTCAGCCATGATTATGCTGCTACTTGTAGTTCTACAGCTGCCAGTATACCCAAGCAGTTTAATGGCTGCTAGGGCTTGCTGGGAGTAATAGCACACCACCAAAAATGCTAATAATTTATTTTTAACACTATATTACCCCAACATCTACCAACAAGGGTTTATTTAGGGGGGGGTGGGCTTCTTTTTTGCAGCCCGGTTTCCCTAGGGAATTCTCCACTTCTTCCTCCCCACATTGCCACTACCAACCAAGGATATGAGCACTGGTGCTGGTAACACTTTGTGCGGAGGGGGGTGAAGGTTTCAGTCTATCTATGTTTATACTAAGCAAGGTCCGTGCTAATAATTATTATCAGCATGGATCTTGCTCCAGAGGTCAAGCAACAGATAGAGCTCAGACATATATGTGGCTGTCTCAACCAGAGCCGTAACGACGGCGGAGAGGGCGGTGCGACCGCCCGATACCTGCCTCTGTGCCCAGAAGAAACCACGCTCTAATTCTGCATGGTAAGGTTGTGACTTTTGTAGATCTTTGTTACAGATCAGTGATAGGAAACGGAGGGTAGTGGAGGGGGCTGTATGTGCCTGGGATCTCCCCTCCAGACAGGATTTACGGAGCAAAATATGAAGTTGCGCTGACTTCCTTATAGAGGATCTGTCTCTAATGCTCGCTACTGATAGTAAATGTAGAATTTAGCAGATTATATACATCCAATATGATTCAGATTGTTTTGGTGAAAGAGAAAGTTGATTTCCACCTCTATAAAAATCATGTATTTCCCCTATAAAATATCCTGTTTTTGCTTCTGTCAGTGCCTTTATGATTATGTTCTCTCATGAGACAATGTCCTTTGATTTTCCATCTGTCTTCTAATATCAATAATTTGGTTTGTACTTTAACATATTTACGCCAGGAAAAGAAAATATACAGTCACTATTCTGCTCACAAGTTTCCATTTTCCTAGTATTCATCATGGCAGCATATATAGGGCATATAACTAGCTGACCGTTCAAAAGTGGGTAAGCCAAAAATAAAATGTTTATTAATTACACAGATTCTAAGCTTTATTTTTCAAAAGTAGAGTCTACTGGAGCTTCCACATCCACCTTGTACATGATAAAAGTGTTCTTAGAAGTCCAGCTAGCGCTGCCTTACAAATTGTCATGGGAGAAACATTTGCAAATGCTGTTCACAAAGCCACTGACTCCCATAGTCACATGGGCTTTAATTTCTGAAGGAGGATCTTTCCGAAGGCCTTGCAGGACAGATCAATAACCTTTATAATCAAGTTAGCAATGGTCTGTGAAGAGGCAGCTTGACCCTTCCTGTCTGCTGAAAGGATGACAAATTCTGTTTTTCTCCATTGTTCTGTAACATCCAGAGCCGTAACTAGACAGGTGCGGGCGGGGCCGTCACCCAGGGCACAAGCCCAAGGGGGTGCAGTTACCCGATACCTGCTTCTGTGCCTAGGCGAATCACAGCTCTAATCTTGGTAGCTTTCTCCACAAGCAACAATTCATTCCCGGCATCAGAAGCAGTGGAACGCATGTGCGTTCTGGGGTAAATGCATGGACTGGGGTAAATGCATGGTCCTCTAAGGAACCCACAGACCGCAAGTGCAAATACTTGTTAACCACTGTGTTTGACATGTGGTGCCACTAGTATTTAACTCAGTGCCATATATCTATATAGATATAAATATATATATATATATATATATATATATATATATATATATACATGCATTTGGCTTTTCATGCATTTGCAAATATGTGTAACAGAACTTTTTCAGTAAATTGCCAACCACATCCCCACATTAGGTTGGCCACACCCACTCGGCAAATGTCATGCCCACTTAGATGGGGGGTGCCGGTGCCCTGTCTCGCTCAGGCCACTAAAATGTCTAGTTACGGCACTGGTCTCAACCTCTTAGTAGCTTTCAATTAAATGCATACACCTTTAATGTACTTGGTCTACGTTTCCATTCCCCTACCGCTCCCATTCCGTCTCTCTAGGTGCAAGTCAGGTATTTACACAAAATATTAAATGGATGCAGGGATACACATGTGCTCAGTACAAAAAACAGCAGCGTGCACTCCCCTATAGGATCTCCTGGAGGCCAGATCGAAGATGTTAGCAAGTATGAGGTGCCTCTGTTGATCATCTTCAGTAAACACCTGTGAAGATACCGGGTTTTCTGACCCAACTCTACCACTTCATGCTGGTTGGCCACCCACGGGTGCCTTACTATGCCAGGCACATTTACCCAGTACCTTCTAGGGTTGTCAGTCACTCAGGCAAATGCAGTTAGAAAGTAAAACAATACATTTATTGTAGCAAAAGTAATCATTAGATTTGTATATACACACAGTAAATAAATGCCAGGCAGGTTTTCCACATTATCTGTCCCTTACCGCATTAGCTTAAGGAGTTATAGTCACCTGGCTGTCCGGAATTGATGACCCGTGGATCTGCCAATGTATTTCACTGGTAGAGAACGGCAACTCTAAAATCCAGCCACTGTGCAACTTCCAGTCTCAGAATGAATATCTCCCCCCCGAAATGGCTCCCTATATCTAGGGTCTAATTTCCACAGTGTTTTCCCCACCCTGGGCAAACCACTGGCTCTATCCTTCTTAACCATTGGTGGGTGGTGCATCAAGGGATTGGAGGGGAATGGAGATGAGCTGTACTTCCACAGAAGGTCCCCTACTGGGCTCTAGACATAATGTCTGAACTAGTCATGTTGAGAACAATGGATACTAAATGGCCTTCCCCCTCACCTTATCCTGCATCCTTATCCCTACCCATAACCCCCCTGGCTTCACTTTAAGGACAATGAATAATAACCTCACTGCCAGATCATCAATATAAAATACACAATCTACATATTTACAATGAGCTACAATGTCCCCTTATCAGCATGTAATTAGACACTGCAGTTGTACTGGGGAATAAAAGCAAGGGCTATAAAAAGTACATGCTATAATCCACATTTTGTGAGAAACGAGGTACAAGCTGGTCACTCGTTTCGTCACAACACCTATGGGCACCAGAGGGACGAGGAATATAATGTACTCTCTACACATCATTTATGTTGAAGGGCTGTACCTTCGATCAGCCAGGTCATTTCTATCCTTTACATTGGACCCCTCCCTCATTCAATGCTCATACATCATCCCACTGATACTAAGCACTGGGACATTTTAGAAAACAGCAGGGAATTCAGAAAAGAGACAACAAAGGGATCAAGTTAAAACAAAAACAAATAAAACAACAACTTTATTTCAGGTGAAAAATCTGAATAACTGTCCTGTAAAAGACCAATATTTCGAGCTGAAGACATACCTCTAAGTAAGTCAGTCCAGAGTTCAGGAGTAGCTCTGGCCTCTGTGGAGGAGTCTTGCTGTATGTTAATTAAAATGTTATTCATGGTGGCATAATGGTTTTTAAACCCTCAAGGTAAGGTGTGGGTTACCTCCAAGGAACACTGGTTTTCTCCCACAGTCCAAAAACGTACTGGTCAGTTAGTTTGTGTATGTGTGTTTGTATGATAGAGAATTTAGACTGCAAACTTCAGAGGCAGATATGAGCGATTAAACATTCCTGTAAAATGCTGTCAAATATGTTGGTATTGTAAAAATAAAGTTTAATAATGATATAACTCTCCATAATAATAATGACCCAGCATATATTGTTAAGTGATTAATATATCAAAGCATCAAGGATTGTTCAAGCATAACATTTCTCAATACCAGTCCCAAATTCCCCAAAGTGGCATACATACTAATCATCATTTATTTATATAATGCAATAAACTCCACAACACTGTACAGAGAATATTTGTCATTCACAGTCCATGCCACATTGGAGCTTACAGTCTAAATTCCTACAGACTAGGGATAATTTTGTCAGCAGCAAATTAGCCTACCAGTATGTTTTTTAGAGTGTGGGAGGAAGCCAGAGTACCTGGAGGAAACCCACACAAACTCCACACAGAAAAAGCCACTCCCTCTGCAGCAGAAGTGCCAACCACTGAGCCACCGTGCTGTCCATATTGCCTATAATCAACTTGCATTGTTTGGTGTTGTGCATTGTGCTAGGAAAGTAATGTTTAATTACCTGTTCACTGAGGAAAAAGAAAGAAAGATTTCTTAACCCTACTGAATAGTATTCTCAATATTTAGAGAAACCATGTAATCTTAAGGATGCCATTGGCTTTTTGAGTCAGGTTAGTACCAGAGTCCTGGCAGTATAATGGCATCATCACACCAGAGAAGAAAATACTCATCTTTGGCAATAGTCCCATGGAAGAGGAGGCTTTCCCACTAATTGCTGAAGCTGAAATGTCCTGCAGATGCAATGGATAGATACTGTACAATTAGTACTTTGTATGCAATAAATAATACAATTGCAGGACCCGCTACTTACTGATAATGAATAGTCCTTATCACTGAAAATGCAAAAGAAGAAAAAAATGAATAGCACGCCTACTGATAAACACGCATCTTCTTTGATCATTGTAAAAACCAGGACATATATTATCATGCTAACACCCCAACAAGAAAAACATGATAATCTGCACTATTAAAGTTATTTTATCGTTTACCAATAATCATTGTCTGCTGTGATTTGTGTGGTTCCAACTCACAAAGCGATTTATTAGCAAAAGCAAGAAAGCAACAATTAAATAAATAAGTACAGCCGATACATACACCACGCCCTGCTGGATCCAGCTTACAGTCATTCAATCCTGAAGTCTGTGGTTAAAGAGACTGAATGCTGGTTCCAAAGAGCAATATATATACATTTGGTGTTACAGTAAATACAATACGGATGACTTGGCATGTTTCCATAGGTTCAGGCTCCAGGACAGTCCAGTATAGTGTAGTTCATAGGTCAGTTCAAATGACGCCCTCCAAGGGTGGGGGACAGCTCTCCAACAGCTGCATACTAATGTTCCCGCCGAAAGCTAGTTCAAACTGGTCTATTTACATTACACACAAACAATACCATTCTGATCATTAATTCCCTATATTCCACAACTAGCATACGCATGGTGTGATCTCATAGCCGATGGAACCGGATCACTAAGGATAAATAGGGGATTAGAATGACACCAAACATGATATGTTTCCTGTAACCTGAACCTTAGATCTCAATAAAGTGTTTCTAACATTATCATATTTAACTATAAATTCAATAACATTTGTTCAAAAACAACTGTGGGTTGGAACTATTATAAAAATGAACTATGTACAAGTGAATGTGTAAGTGTAAGTTTATGTGTGCGTTGTTTATCGTGCGATTGCATCATAACACGTGGCGTACTGATCGCAATCGTACGGTAGAACAATATTAATCAATATAGTTTCTTTCATTCAATTATTTGACTTCGATAGCTCCACCTTTTGAGAGTATACCTAACACTCTCACCCTAAAAACTTTATTGCAGGATCTCAGTAGTACATTTCATTTTTCTGTAATATATGTCGCCCTTAACGTATGACCACACTGTCTGTGGATATCAGTCAGGTTACTATAAAAGAGAGTCACAAAATCCTAGAAACAATTTTTTTTCCTATGGAACATATACTTTTGGAGCTTGGAGATACCTTTTTGTATGCCCTCCACCCACATATGCAATACATTATCTGGAAGGATACAAGGTACGATAAAATATGTAACATCAATATAGAGTATTCTACTAATGTTCTTCATGCCTAACATGTTCACCTGTCCGAAGCATGTCTTTAAGCTTAGATGACATTTAAATAATATATTTTCATCAATAACATCATCTTATGTCTGTCAACAATGTAATTTATGATCTCCTACAACCTATGTCAGTAAATATACTCTAATAATATCAACAGTTTTTTTCATCAACACTTGTGGGGCAGGCTATTGTCTGTTCGTATTTCCCAGTTTCCCAATACTCAAATTTCTTTGTACGTGAAACAGTGATCGACCTGCCGAATATTGGGAGATTCCAAACTAAGGGACCTAGCTGTATTACCTTTCCCCTACTGACCTCCCACCCCATAATTCAGGTACCTCAGGAATATTTAGTGGAAAGTGAAGTAGTCTTACTTGATACAATCTTTAAGGCATGTGAGAGCAAAACCAGCACTCAATTTGGTCTAAAACCTTACCCACCAAAGAATGATAATCATTCTCAAGGATACCCACTCAAGACCATATTATTACTGGACTTGCATCGCTGGATGCACCTCTCTTCAACTATGGGGTTTAAATACTTACGGACGCAATACCTCAGACAATAGCCCCTCACACTGTCTCCAAGCTCCAAGGTTAGCAAAGTTTTCTTTTACCCCTGAATTGAATAGCTTAATTGGCTGGACCGATTGGGCTAACAACTTCTCCTTCATCTCCATCTCCTCAATATTACTAACTGAACCGGCCTCTGTCACCTGTTCATAATTGAAAGAATTGATTGTCCTAAAAAGAGAATGAGATGAAAGAAACATTGGACAGGGGAAAATTGCTGCTCCATGTTGGGCTACTGTCTTTGCAAAGTGCTTGGCTCAGGTTTTGTTAACTGCGATCTTGGGTCTCCCAGAACAGATTCATGAGTGTAATTGGAACCTTCTCGGGTGTTGACTCCTCTGCCGTGGATGGAATGGGTACCAGTGTCTCTCATCTACTCCTAAGGATGTGATGCTGGTCATCAACACTTGGTACCTGTCTGTCAAACAACCTGAGCATAGGAAATTACAGTTCACAACATTCTCTCCCAGTCCAACATCATAACAGTTAGTGTCTTTTCCTTTCAAGATCTTGAACAGTCTCTCCATTAGAAACTTAGCATAGGAAAAGTCAAAAATATTTCAAAAGAAGACAGGTTAAGAGGCAGTCTAGGAGTGAGTTCGATATTAGGGAGGACTAGTGCCCATAGTTACAAGCCACTCCAATCAAGTTTCAACCATCATTCTATTCAATTAGTTCTAGATAGTACCTTTTACTCTATTTTCCCACTGGTTTATGGCTGATGAAAAGTATGTAACTTACTATCACTGCTCATACATTATACCCATTATCTAAAAACTATTATCAGTAAGAATGAATACCCCTATCACTTTCTATATAACTCTAGGGATACCACATCTACTAACAAAAACCCTGAGTATGGCACAACAATATTAGAAACATTTCAATAAACCTTTACCCAGATATATTTCATCAGTACACCAGTACATACTTGAGAATACTGCAAGGTGGCAATTGGATGAAGTTGATTTGTTTTACCTGGATAAAGTTCATCTGTAGGAGGGGTATGGGATGGCTCTATTGGTATTAACTTCCTGACATTTTCTCTCAATGAAGTAAGGCAGGACATTGCCTTCCTACCAGCTTGAGAAGAAATGTCTGATGCATACCAGTATGCTCTTACCAACTTGCACATTTTTACCCAGCTGAGTCAGATCAAGTGCTGCTTCAGTTAGGTCTGGAAGATACACTCTGGGAGCCACAGGCCTACCTTATCCATCTCTCCAGAGTCCAGAGGACTCCTGACCACATCACTTCACCTTCCAGACTGCTTTTTCTTCAGGTGATACAAATCTCATATTTTAACTAATTTATGTGTGTGTACAATTTAAAACAATACAAAGAAACAAAACATTGATTTGTCAGTTGTCATGTAAAACCCTACTGCCCACTTGACAGCTATGTCCACCCAGTTTTCTAAAGGGTTTCACTTATGTCAATTCTTGTGGCAAAAATCTTACTCCTATGTTCTACACAGAGATGCATGTCTGTATGTCTACCTAATTTACCTTCCACGAGTCTTCTGTCTCCTTCCACCCTTTGTGCATCTAGAGGCACACTTTGCACAGGAGACAAAAAGTCAGATACAACATGCAATCTATAAAATATGAATCATATTTCCACAACAAGACTTCTGCTTAAAATCAGGAGATTCTATAAATATAAGACAAACCCTTAGCTACTTCCATGACTATGTCAGTGTAGTGTGTACTCCTAATTCTGTCTGATGTCATAAATGTCTTAGCCCCGTGGATGAGACAATAACTCGAGTATTGGACCTTTGGGACAGTGTCTATATATTTTGTATCTCTTTATAAGAAAAGAATGAGATACTGACAGTTAGAAATGTAAATAATGGGAAATAATACAAAGAAGAAGAATAATACTGAAGTGACTTGCAGAACAATAGAAAAGCAGAGAAGGAGATTTTACAGCAAAGTGACAGCTGGATTGGACACTATGGGAAAATGTCTCTAATATTCCACTAATCCCCATAACTATTCACTAATCTATGACCCCTCCCCATTCTTATCAAGTTTACCAGGGAGTTACATCACCCATCCAATCCAGTGTCATCCATCATTAGCTCATATAGAACTTAGTATCTTATGCTCACAATGACTATATACCTTTGTGATGGACTTGTGACTATAATAGAGAAGTGCAAAATTAACTCTTTGTGACGCATACTCTGTATCTCCCATGTGTGTGTTCCTGGAATAAATAATACAACATTAGAGCAGAGTATGTACACACTTTATTTTAAATAATGAATCTCAGCCAACTTAAGTTATCATAGGACACTGCACCTAGAAGAAAGAGTGATACAATGACCCATTTTTAACTTGTCTTTCAAGGGAAATTTTGTACCTCTCCTGTAATCCCCATAATTACTAAGTATATATATTTCTTTGTCTGTCCTTATCTACAGAAAAGAGGAACAAAACAAAGTTAGTTTCAAATAACAAAGAAAAACAAACATTTTCATTCCTTATCATTGACCAGCAACAGGAAAGTAAACATCAGACAACAGAAGCAACAAAAAAAGAAAATATACATTTAAGTACATTTTTCTTTAAACCTAAACAATTACACTTACCCCAGATTAATATTTACCCTGCCTGGTTGCAGGATTACAGGTATGATCTGACCCCGAGTGTTGGCTACTATTCTCCCACAAAGCATTTGCTGCTAAGATGTATGCGGGTAACTGTTATGAATTTTCTAAAACTTGTGTGTGTCTCCTTTGTTTGTATCTATGTGATTCCCTCTAGGTGTCCTCGATCTTCTCTCTCTACAGTTCTTCCTTGTGTGTCCCTTTTTAAGGCAGAAAAAACACTTCCTCAATTCATGCTGTTTTCTTTCCTTATAATGTGTGTTATGAATCTGAGGTTGTGAATGTAGTCCTTCTAAATACATACCATCACTAACTTATCACTTTGCACCTCTATATTCTTACCTATATTTTTGTCTTGCTCCAATGCAGACTCTCTAAGAGCATCTACCGTGATTCTCCTCCAATTAGGTAAAGAGGTTTGTACCTTAGTCTTTAGATCCTCCCTGAGACCACCCATTAGTACTGTAACAGCTACCTCCTTTGGTGCACATCATCCTTTATATCTGATATCCCAGTGTACTTGGTCATTGTTCACAGAGCTCTGGAAAAATAATCTGCTGCAATCTCACTATCTTTTTGTTTGATAGTGAAAATTTTGCTCCAGTTCACTACTACTGGATAATATATGGCCAACTGTGAGATTATACGTTTAATATTTTCCTGATTATCATCATCAGCTAAGGACTTATCTTCCTCTAATATACAATCCTTAATACACTTTTGTATATCAGTATTGAGAGTGAGACAGGCCCTCAACACCACTCTCCACTCCAATTAGTTGGCTCATGTGCATTGCCTAAATTTCTAATAAATTTCTGACACTTGGCCAAATCTTTTCTAGGATCAGGGAAATCAGACATAATTGAATACAGCTCAGACCTAGTCCATGGACAATGCATTGCTACATGTTTGATAATAACTACACCACCTTTGTCCGCCTTCCCATTGGCCACCGCTATTGTGCGGACAGGATGTAAACCTACAAAATCACTACATTCTGGACTAATTTCTGGAATTACTGTTGCAGTACAATGAATGTTCCCCCTCCTATTAATTTCTTCATTATACTTACCAATTTCAGCTGCTGCCCCTGCTGGCGGGACTGTTCCTTTTCCTTGTCTGTGTGGTACTTCTTGAATGTTACTAGCATGGGCAATGGCTGAAATGATGGTGGGTTCATCTTCTTCTTCTGAAACATTACCATTAACATGACTTAATACAGGATATAAGTTACTAGTTTCATTTATTTTTTTTATAAACTGTTTATTGTAGAGAAATTTTAAAATGTACATACATTTTCAAATAAATCACCAAGATACTGTACAAATACATTTTCAATTTTTCAATTATAATAAAGGGGGGGGAGAGGTAAAGGGAGAAGCTGAATACCATAAAATATGGGAGAGGAAAGGAAAGAGCACAAGATATACCTCCAATTCCACACACCTACATATTACACGACTTGGTCTAAACAATTCCACAAAGTTTATGACCTTGAGAGAGTTTTCTTAACACCAAATTAAACCCAATTATTTGAGCTTGCCATTAGTCTTACAGCCCTACACATAGATTTTCGACTAGCTTATAATTATGATTAGGTAACATCAGTCTGGTTTTAGAGGACTAAACTCAAATCACCCCTTGCTTCCAGTCATGAATCACAACATAAGGTAACCCCAAATCAGAACAGTACAGACAGTTCTAAAGCTGCCTCAGCAAAGACCAATTGGTTCCTTCAAAGATCTGCATTATTTGGGTTTGCATATGAGACTCCAGGGTTTAAATATATAAGCCCCATTTAGTATAGAGCCCCCCAACGCCCTTTTCTAGGTCTGAAAACGTGGCACGTCTATCAAAGTATAAAATCTCCAACAGTTCCGCCCTAACTTCCGTAACCTTTGGGGTTGTGCATGCAGCCCATTTACCCAATAGCTTTTCTTGCTATAGTAACAATAACTGTGAGCAAGGGAATAATCCGAGGGCTTAACTAGTTTTATTTTTAACATTTTTGGTATCGGCTGTATGTACCACCCCAACCGCATATGGCTGCTGGGGCGCGCTTGCGCTCACTTCTCTTCGCTTTGCAACGCTTCCTTCCGGTACGCTTGTGCTATCCTGCTGCGTGTTCCCTTAGTGTTGCCACACTATAATTCTCCTTTCCATTGATCTAATCAAACACATTGTATCTCTAACAGTACTTAATACCTCTGAATCGAAACTACCAATAACACCTGATTGTCAGCATACCCACCGAGGAAACCTAACACAGAGACTGCGAGCCCAAAATTACCAACTTCGCAATACCCTGTATTTCCAGCACACCTGTTTGAGTGTATTACCACTGGTAGCACTAGTTTTACCCAACCTTGCCAATGTAATTCCTCCAGATACTCTCCCAAGTCACAATCATGGTCTCACGCTGTAGCGTGTGTTCCGATCGCACCGCTTAGAGATACTATCAATAAAGTTTGCGAATACTATTGGGCGTGCTGCGAAAACCTTTTTGTTTTCACCACCAGCATACCTGCCGTGTATATCGATCATCGACTATCCTACCTGTCTCGTCAAACAGCAGCCGATACTCTCTATCTCATTTCAACAGTAAATCAACTTTTCTCTTATAATCACACAATATACACCTTTGTTTTCTGCGCAGAAAATAAATTTCCCAAACAATTGTAATAACTTTTCAGAGGCTTTAACAAGTGATTATACTATAGATATATAACAGACTATCAAAATGACTGCTTAAACATGTGGCAACAATACCGGAAATACACATACGCAGTGCAGGAAGTACACATATGCTATGCAATACATTTAAAATGCAAAATGCCAATAAAAAGAAACAGTTTTCTTTCTTGTCCCTAGATTGAAGTTAGCGCTCCTTTGATTACACAAAAACGGACATTCGGTTTCACAACACAGAATGATAAACAGGTTTTGAACACATTGCGTTCTTACCCATATATGACGTGTCTCCACCCATTGTTGAGGAACCGAAATCCGTAGGGTTTGCAAATCTTCTGGTAGCATAACCTCCGCTGCGAGCCCCCAAATTATTAAAATTATTTTATCGTTTACCAATAATCATTGTCTGCTGTGATTTGTGTGGTTCCAACTCACAAAGCGATTTATTAGCAAAAACAAAAGAATAACAATTAAATAAATAAGTACACCAATACATAAGCCGCACCCTGCTGGATCCAGTTTACAGTCATTCAATCATGAAGTCTGTGGTTAAAGAGACTGAATGCTGGTTCCAAAGAGCAATATATATACATTTGGAGTTACAGTAAATACAATACAGATGACTTGGCATGTTTCCATAGGTTCAGGCTCCAGGACAGTCCAGTATAGTGTAGTTCATAGGTCAGTTCAAACGACGCCCTCCAAGGGTGGGGGTCAGGTTTCCAACAGCTGCATACTAATCTTCCTGCCGAAAGCTAGTTCAAACTGGTCTATTTACATTACACAGACACACACAATATCATTCTGATCATTAATTCCCTATATTCCATAGCTAGCATACGCGAGGTGCGATCTCATAGCCGATGGAACCGGATCACTAAGGATAAATAGGGGATTAAAATGACACCAAACATGATATGTTTCCTGTAACCTGAACCTTAGATCTCAATAAAGTACTTCTAACATTATCATATTTAACTATAAATTCAATAACATTTGTTCAAAAACAACTGTGGGTTGGAAATATTATAAAAATGAACTATGTACAAGTGAATGTGTAAGTGTATGTGTGCGTTGTTTATCGTGCGATTGCATCATAACATGTGGCGTACTGATCGCAATCGCACAGTAAGTTGCTGCATTGTAAGATTTGGTATATAAGGTGGACACAAATTATTAGATGCAAATAGATGTTTTTGGATAGCACTATTTCAAACATCTATTCATCTGGACGATTAGTGGTCTGATTATCCTAGACATGTTTTGGATAGCACTATTACAGATTTTAAACCTCTTGGGGGCTGGAGGCCAATATTTTTGTCTATGCTGTTTTTGTTTAGAAGCTATGTAATATACTATATATTCATGTTTCTAATTTGTTTGAATCAGCCTGGCTTTGTATGTATTTTATGGTTAGTTCTTTTCCATTTGGAACTTTTAGTGATTCAGTTTTAATAAATTTGCATCTAATATTTTGGGTCCACCTTATTTACCACATTTTACAACGTAACAACTTTTATACTTATTTATAACAGATAACAGAAGTCAATGAGCACCTAACCATTATATTGTTTTATATGTTGGGTGGGATACACTTGGTTGGTGCAGCCCTTGCAACCAATAGAATGAGAGCGCAATCCTATATTTCTTTGTTTCATCCAATTATTTGACTTCGACAGCACCCACCCTCCTCCTTTAAATAATGACATACAATACACACCCACACACAGGTGCAGATTAACAACATGATCAGTTAACAGGCATATATAATAATGACCACATATTAATGGAGAGAGTTATAAGTGAGATGCACACATGTTTATCATGGAAGTCAAGTGGTTCAGTTGCATGAATAACAGAGATCCATATAGCTTGATATTTCACTAACATATTATGCCAATTGTCATCTCAGCCGGATAGTGAAACATATTCGAAGGCTCTAAAACACAGAGGACTTAGATCACCTGCAAAATTTGTCATAATGAGCTCCTCCTATTAAGGGAAGGCAAGGTATGTATATCATGTATTTTGTTCTGATAAGTAATAGTACCATCAAATAACACTGACAGCAATGGAGACCCCTGTGGACCCACATAAGGGAACATGTTGGGTGTATAGGAGGAGGACTGCATATAGCCTGAGTTTAGTCCATTTGGCCACCAAATCAAATTTTGGCACATTGAGCTCTGGTAGGGCAGGAAATGGTTGCTCCAAAAGAAAAACAATAAATAACAATTTAAAAATGTTAGAAGTAATTAAATTAAAAAAACACACAGAATAAATATATTTTTTTGCTTGGTGTTATTTTGTGACACTCATATATTTGCTTGAGTATAATGTAAAGGAAGGTCACCGCAACATTTTCCAAATGGTATCCTGGCATTTACTCTTTTAACATATATGTAGCACCCATGTGCAGTGACAGAACAGCATGAGGGTAACGAAATAACACTAAATTGTTGACTTTTGTCCATGGACTCATTAACAGTGTTAGACCTTGTGCAGTATACATATTTAATATCCCTATAATCAGGAGAGAAAAATTATTACATTTTGACATAAATATTTGGGGTAGTACTATTTGTGTAAAAGAAACTATGGGAACAATCAAGAATTATTATTTTTTTTTCTATTTTTGCCGTTCTTACCCTACTATACTCAAATAAAAATATATTTATACTATTCTACTTCTAAAAGGAAGCTCTATTAGTTTTGAAAAAAAATAGCAAACATGTGAAAGGGGAACATCACCAAAATGTGAAAATTGGCCTGGTCATGAAATTGTAAATAAGAGGACATAGTGACAGTCTTTATTTCATAGGTACATTTTAATGTTGTAATTACATAGCTACTTGCATCAGTGGCAGATCCACATTCAGGGGCGTTCGGGGCAATCGCTCCCCCTAGCAGCAGTGGCAGCTCACTATACTGATGGCAGCTGACAGATAGGCAGAGAATCCTATGCGGCCGCCCTGATTATGTTTTAACACAATCAGCGCAGCCAAGCTGCATTATCTGCTTACCTGTCAACCACCAGGAACATCAGTATAGTGAGCTGCTGCTGCTGGAAGCCCCATGCTTCTATTAGGAACAAAGGGGGCGTGGCACAAATCGGCCCCCTTAAAAAAAAATCCTGGTCCGCCCCTGACTTGCATGTATATAAATGCAGCTTTCTGTATAGAATGTGCCTGAATGCTGATGATACATCTCATTGAAAGCAATGCCCAATCATTACTACAAGCAAGGTTGTAAAACAAATCAAAGCAGCCATTAAGCAGTCAAACCTCATAATGGAGCTCATGTAGTGTTGGACGTCTGCCTTTTTGGTTTGATAAAATACGCATTTCCTTCCTGCTTATGAGCGCCAAAAATACATACACATACATCCATATGGAGATTTTGTCGCATCTTGTACTTACAACTCCCTATGACTGGAGAGGTGGAACAGGGGAGGGAATGGCCAGGCAAGCATAGGCTGAGTACAGTAAGGGTGTGTTCACAAAGTTGTGACTGAGGTAGACCAAGACGCATATGCGTATACATCCATTATGAGATGTATATCTTGTAGGTACTGGAGGGCTGGTGTAAAGAGACACAATGATGTTGATGATCAGCAGCACTATTTGACCACTTCTGACTGGCTGATTGCAGATTGACCCCATTGACACAAGCAGTTGCGCAGAAATAGGTGTGTGACGCCCAGGGCCGGCGCTAGCATTAGGCAGCTTTAGACAGCTGCCTAGGGTGCTGAGCTCTGGGGGAAGTGGCACTGTGGCCGGGTACCCATACTAACAATGTCTTTGAATTAGACAATGTTAGTTAGGTGGTGTGTGCCTCTTCTCACATTTCAGGAGAAGCTGCTGCCTAGAAATGGTGCCCGCTACCTCCCTTAATTCACTGCGAATGCCTCCTCCACTAATAAATTTGTTTGAGCCCAGGGCTTGCGGGGCCCCACTCTGCATGTAATTATATTAATTATATTAATATAGAGAAAACAGAGGGAGAAGGGCTTAAGAAAATGGGAGGGGGACAGAGGGGACTACAAAAAATGTGGAGAGGGGGCTGGAGAAAATGAGGGGGCAGAGGGGCTACAGAAAACTTTGAGAGGGAGTTATAGAAAATGGGAGGCTGAAGAAAATGGAAGGGCAAAGGGGGCTACAGAAAAGGTGGAGAGGGGGCTGGAGAGAATGGAGGGGCACAGGGGGCTACAGAAAGCATAGATAGGGGACTGGAGAAAATGAGAGGGCAGATGGAGCTACAGAAAACACAGAGAGGGGGCTGGAGAAAATAAAGGGGCAGAGGGGGAAACAGAAAATGTGGAGAGGTGGACGGAGAAATTGGAGAGGCAAAGGGGGCTACAGAAAACGTGGATACGGGACTGGAGAAGATGGAGAGGCAGATGAGGCTACATAAAACATGGAGAGGGGCAGAGGTGGAAACAGAAAAGGTGGAGAGGTGGCTGGAGAAAATGAAGGCACAGAGGGGGCTACAGAAAATATGCAGTGGCTGGCTGGAGAAATTGGAGAGGCAGAGGGGGCTACAGAAAACGTGGATACAGGACTGGAGAAAATGGAGAGGTAGTGGAGGCTCTATAAAACATGGAGATGGGCAGAGGTGGAAACAGAAAAGGTGGAGAGGTGGCTGGAGAAAATGAAGGCACAGAGGGGGCTACAGAAAATATGGAGTGGGGGCTGAAGAAATTTGAGAGGCAGAGGGGGCTACAGAAAACAGGACTGGTGAAAATGGAGAGGCAGTGGAGGCTACAGAAAACATGGAGATGGGCAGATGGGGCTACAGAAAATATGGAGTGGGTGCTAGAGAAATTGTAGAGGCAGAGGGGGCTACAGAAAACTGGAGACGGAGCTGGAGAAAATGAAGGCACAGAGGGAGTCACAGAAAAAGTGGAGAGGGGCTGAAGAAAATGGAAAGGCAGAGGAGGCTACATAAAATGGTGTGAGAGAGGGGGCTGGAGAAAACGTGGACAGAGGTGGCTGGAAAAAATGGGGGGAGAGGTGGCTGGAGAAACCAGGATAAGAGGGGGCTTGAGAAAATGGGTGGAGAGATGGCTGAAGAAAATGGGTGGCGAGGGCTGGTGACAATGGTGGAGAGGTGGCTGGAGAAAACAAGATGAGAGGGGCCTTGAGAAAATGGGTGGAGAGATGGCTGGAGAAAATGGGTGGGGAGGGCTGGTGACAATGGAGTAGAGGTGGCTGGAGAAAACAGGATGAGAAGGGGCTAGAGAAAACAGGGGGCAGGTGGCATTAAGCTGGTTATTTATGAAAATCTTGTGGACAAGAGGGAATGTGAGAAAAAAACTCTTTGGTGGGGGGGCATGCTTGAGAAAAGCTGGTCGGCAGGGGGACATATGGGAAAAAAGCTGGCATGGGTGTCTACGGCAGGTGTGCTAGTGGGCAGAGGGCTTGTGAGAAAAGCTAGTGGAATGGATATTGCATGTTTGACAAAAGCTGATGGGTATGGGTGACATGTGCTGGAGGGCAGGGGGCTTGTGTGAGTTAAGCTTGTGGGCACCAGGAGGCATGTCAGTATTTGACAGGTGAGTGATGTCAAGTTTTATTTTCTTTCCTTGCTTTGTTCTGAAATCTAACATTTGGAGCCTCCCCTCTGTATATCCTGCGTTTGCTCCAGGCAAGCAGTGAAAACTGAACAGCATTCTGCATCAGACATCAATACATCTGAACATCAGTGCATCTGGACTGCAGCCTTACCGGCCAGCAGGGCCGGACTGGCCATCTGGCAAATGCCAGAAGGGCCGATGGTCAGATGGGCCAGGTCCCGGGCAGTCAGTGCACCCAAGTTACTTCCTGGTGGCTGGTTCCTCTCCAGGATGCTACACAAAAAACAGAGGGGGGGAGACAGGATGCTAACACAGAAAATGGGGATAAGAGAAAGGATGCTACACAGAAAATGGGTGGGGGAGAGGAAGGAAACAGGGGGGGGGAGGATGCTACAGAAAACTCTGAGGACTTACTATGACATAAAAGAGGCCACAAGCCATGAGGTTACACAGCTACAAGCTAACTTTTAATATACTTGTATATTGAAGTATTGCAGTTAGTATGCTTTTCTGTATAATCCATAATTATTCCTAATGAATATTTATATAAACTCACAGTTTATACAAATATAATTTAGTGGTGTTAATATGTTCACTTGGTGCATAATATGATTTGGGGGCATTATAGCGGCATAATATGAATTCGGGCACTACTGTATGGTATAATATGATTTTGGGGCACTGCTGTGACATAATATTAACCAGGGACAGTATTGTGGTATAATATGATTTGGGGGCACAACTGTATGGCATAATATGGATTGGGGCATTACTGTGTGGCATAATATGATTTGTGGGCTCTATGGTGGCTTAATATCAATTGGGGGCACGTACTCAAGCATGAGGGAAGGGGGAGAGTGTTAATATAATGTGGGAGGTAAGCTATTAATTTAATGGTGGAGATTAGGTGGAAGCTAATCATTTAAATGGTGCTATTATATTTGTGGGGTGATGTGGGTCAATTTAATTTAATATTGGGGCCTATC
Organism: Mixophyes fleayi; assembly: GCF_038048845.1. Lineage (NCBI taxonomy): Eukaryota > Metazoa > Chordata > Amphibia > Anura > Limnodynastidae > Mixophyes > Mixophyes fleayi. The sequence continues at coordinate 294,599,873 of NC_134404.1, read as the reverse complement.
AATTTAAGAAAGGGTGATTGGTTCTTTAATTTAATGCTGGGGTGGTTTGGGGGCTATTAATTGAAAGGGAGCCGTTTGGGGAAAAAAATAACTTCTATTTATTAAATGTGAATATAAATTATTTAATGGCAGTGATGGTTGCAGGAAATAGGTATATTTATTAAACGTAAATGCTATTTAATTTATTGCTGGGGTTGTTTGGAGGGTGGGAAATAGGTTTATTTATTAAATGTGAATACTAGTATTTTAATGTTGGGGCTGGAGGGAGGACTAATTATAGAACATTGGTTGTATTGATTAAACATCAGGGCTGGTTGGCGTTTTCTAAATTACATGTACCCATTTTTTTTCAAAATAGGGCCTCCAACATTTCAGGATCCAGACAAGCAGCAACTAAAGAATCCCGCAGCCACAGGTGGTAAAAGTGACAAGAACAGGTAGGAGAGAGCAGGACAGTCTGCCAACTGTCCTGAATCTGGTGGGGTAGTCCCAAATTTGGGTGACTGTCTTGCTTAGTGATATTTGTTCGAGTATAAGGACAGTTGGGAGGTATGTCCCACTTCACAGTGTACTGCTCGTGAAAGTATAGCTGTGTGCACCTAACAGTAGTGTACACAGTATTGCCTGTGTATTTGTCTTAAATGATAACCATGTTACATAATAGGGCCCCCCCCGAGCCTTAATCCAGTTCTAGTCAGCAGGAGGGAGCGGATAGCAGCTTCCAGTCCCTGGATAGGACACAGCCTGCAGAGCAAGCCAAGGAGCTCTAAGTCTCACAATATTTGGTAATCTCAACAGACTAAGAGCTTCCCTGCTCAATCTACAGGAAGTTCTCACCCTGATGGATGTCAGCAGCAACAGAGGCATAGATAAGTACAGTGAGCATAATGTGCCTGGGGCGATGGCGTGATGTGGCTGGGCGTGATAAATTTAATGTTTTATTATAATGTATATATCAATGCCCCATGTTGGTCACACCCACAACACAATGTGGTCACGCCCTTTTCGGCGCCTCCACTATGCGGCGGCACACAGTTTCTTTCCTGCCCCTCTATGGAGGGGGGCCCCAAAAGTTCACTGTACCTGGGCCCCATATTTCTCTTGCAGGCCCTGAACATACCATTGTCTGATACTGGTGCACTCTATGCTGCAAATAGAGAGACAAGCTGCGCGTAATACATTTGTATCTCACAGGACACGGCAGGTAACAGACAGCAAACAGCTGATCCACAGAGGACTATAGTAACATACCCCAACACCCTGTAACTCTCCAGTTGCTGTGGAACTAGACGTCTCAGCGTACCTGCCAGCCTATTGTGGGGCATGCTGGGACTTATAGTTCCACGTTCCTCAGGCATACTTCTTTTTGACAGCAGCATTGTTTTCATAGATTCTCTGATTATAATACAATGATCTTTGCAAAAAGTACTGTAATTATTATTATTATTATTATTATTATTATTATCTGGAACTGCGGTGGTCCTGTGTACTTTAAATGCCAGAGCTGCTTTTTAGTACCAGTCCGGCCCTGCCAGCCAATCAGGAGAAGGTAAGAGTTACTATTTTTATTTTAGAGATGTCAAGTGTGGGAGGGGCCAAGAAGTGGGAATTGGGTGGAGGTGGGGCGGTAGGCTAAAGATTTAGCTAGGGCGCAGAGAAACCCTGCACTGGCCCTGATGACGGCAATAAATGCAGTCAGGGCTGCCAAGAGAAATTCAGGGCCCGGGTACAACAAATTCATGGGGCCCCCCTCATAGTCGAGTAAGCCCCCTAAAAAAATTTGCGCCGCCAGGGCGTGGCTAGCCTAACGGCGGTGCAAAAAGTTTCGGGGTGTGGTCATACATTCAGGGGCGTGGCAATGCGCGTTGGGCGTGGCTAGCCTAACAGCGGTGCAAAAAAAAATTGGGGGTGTGGTCATACATTTGGGGCGTGGCAATGCGCCGTTGGGGCGTGGCTAGCACATCAAAATCACTAGGTCCTGAATTCACCAGAGCGTCACATATGTCCCAGCACTCCTGACTTTTAAGACATTTAGCACTACAGTGTAGTATGGAAAGAATGCAGTGTGTACACAAAGAGTTCAGTCTTGGCCTGCACCTTACATTGGGCACAACACTCACCAAAAATTGACGTTGTCCCTACTAGAATCACAACATTTCACACACTCTGCTGCTCTCTCCTACCTGTTCTTCTCACTTTCACCACCTTTGACTGCTGCTTTCTTTAGTTGCGGCTTGTCCGAATCCTGAAATGTTGGAGGACCTATTTAGAAAATTACAGCCAGCCCCGGCGTTAAATCAATAGCACCCATGATTAATAATTAGGCCTTCCTCCAGCCCCAACATTAAAATAATAGTATTCACATTTAAGAAATAAACCTATTTCCCTTCCTGCAAACAGCCTAGCAATACCTATTTCCCGCAACCATCACTGCCCTTAATAAATTCAGTCACATTTAATAAATAGACCTCATTCTCCCTAAACTCACCCCCATATTCAATAGCCCCCAAACCACCCCATCTTAAATTAATAGTCCCCACTATTAAATGCGCCTCTCCCCTTTTTTTTTAACTCTGTGCTTCTCTCCCCTTTTTTATTTATTATGTTTCTCTCCCCTTTTTTATTTATTCTGTGCTTCTCTCCCCTTTTTTATTTATTATGTTTCTCTCCCCTTTTTTATTTATTCTGTGCTTCTCTCCACTTTTTTATTTATTCTGTGCTTCTCTCCACTTTTTTATTTATTGTTTCTCTCCCCTTTTTTTTTTTAACTCTGTGCTTCTCTCCTTTTTTATTTATTCTGTTTCTCTCCACTTTTTTATTTATTGTTTCTCTCCCCTTTTTTTTTTAAACTCTGTGTTTCTCTCCTTTTTTATTTATTCTGTTTCTCTCCACTTTTTTATTTATTATTTCTCTCCCCTTTTTTTTTTAACTCTGTGCTTCTCTCCTTTTTTATTTATTCTGTTTCTCTCCACTTTTTTATTTATTGTTTCTCTCCCTTTTTTTTTTTTTTAACTCTGTGCTTCTCTCCTTTTTTATTTATTCTGTTTCTCTCCCCTTTTTTTTTTACTCCCCCTTCTTTATAGCACTGCCCCTTTCCTCCCCTTGCCTCTCCGTTTCTTTACTTACCTCCTGTCAGCTTCTTTCTTTTTGTCTTCTTCTCTTCTGTCTTCTCTTCTTTCTTCTAGCTTTGTCTTGTCCGGCGCTCCTCACTGACTGACGGGCGTGACTTGATGACGTCACGCCCGACAGTCAGTGTGAATGGAGAAGAGGAGGGACGCGGTCACGTGAGTATTTTTTTTTTGTTTGTTTTTTTTTTTTATTGTTCCAGCTCCACCCACCAACGAACCGACCCCACCCCCAGTGGGGAAAAAAAAACACAAAAATAAAACCGCAAGATAAAAAAAACAAACAAAAAAAATAAAAATAAAAATTAGAAGCGAGTGCCCGCCCGGGCCCCCTGGCAAGCCCTGGCCCGGGTAAAATGTACCCGCTCTCCCCCCCTCTCAGCGGCCCTGAATGCAGTATGTGCACTGCAGGTTCAGCATTTCTGCACATAACCTCAATTGTGTGGATAAAGTAGGAAATAGATTAATTGTGCTCAATAAGGCTGTTCTTTTTCTCTTATAGAGAAATAGGTTGTACTATATAAACAATAGTAAATAATTAATAATATTATTAGTTATGAGTGGCCTCTGAATGCCATAGATTTACATTATTGTTATTCCACATAATAATAAGTCATAATTCAGGATAATTGCAAAAATGAGCCTACAATGTACAGGGTTTCATTCAGTAATTTAAACATCAGCTCACTGAGAACATGGCTTACTGTATGGTGCTCTAAACAATGTTTTTTTTTTTATCTTGATACTTGACCTGCAAAGGCCAGATTACAATATACTCTTCTATTCCTTGCTGCAAAATCCATTTCCTGATTGTCATATATATTTCCAAAGGATTCTAATGAAACCTTTAAAAAGGAAGAAAATAGATTTCTGTGAAAGGTATTGTGAGGTGTAGGCTATTCACTGGTGAGCTGTTGCTAGGGGACAGCCCTCACTCACGAGAGTGCTTTAGTGGAAGAAATATTTTAGCAGTCCTCTTTAGATCAATATACATTAGAGTGAAAATAAAAACTACACACAGCCATCTGGCAACTCTAACATCTCTTATTCTTTACTTCAGAAGCAATCTCTTTGTATCACACACTTTAGATTCTTTGTATTTTTAGAAATGTCATTATTTAACTCTTTACAGCTCCTGCATTATTATGAGGAATGTAATGGAGTCAGTCAATAAGTAGATAATAAAAATGAAAATAGACTTATTTATAGGATCTAGATAGCACAAGTCTTGTGCAATGTATTACCCTTTTTTTAAGTGGTTTGATATATATTTAAAGTAAAATATTCTCCATGAACAAACAATAATGACATATTCATTGGGTACCGTAGTAATATTCTGAAGACCATTATTATAGACAGACCCACCCATCGCAGTGCTGACAGGTCCAGAGTTTCTCCTAGCAGGAGGCAGTTGGAGCACCAACACGTTTTGTCTCTTGTTGGAGATGTAGGAGTCCAATCAGGAGGTTCCTTTCCATGGCTACGTTTAAAATGAGATCCATGCTGTCGGCTTGAGAGAATGAGTCTTATCTGACAAGCGGTATTCCCATGTAAGTTGCAAGTGACGTGGTAGTTTTACCATGCAGCTCCAACACAAAATATTACCCCAACACTGCATTTCACCAATTACGTCTTTACCGATCAGATACAGCTGTGTGAACTATATATAGATTACTTTATCCTTAGAAGTTACCAAATGCAGCTGCTGCCTTTATAAATCAATATGCTACAACAGGGAGGGTAATAGGGTTCTCTCGCCTGCCAGGCAGCACAGCAACTGGACAGATTGCGATGGCCATAGCTGAACCCTAAAAGGGAAAGTAAATACACTTTTTGATAATAACATATATGAACCTCTTTACTATTGTGAGTTATTTAGGACATAAATGAGTTTAGAATTAGGTGTATTTTGAAGGAAAAAAGTTCAAATGAATAAAACATGGTTGACAATTGTAAAAGTAGGGAGTACTTTGAAGTAACAATTTAACATTCGCATTAAACTCACAGAATGTGAAATCTGTAGCAGCTCTCAAAATTATACAACCGATGTTAGTAGGTATATCATACTTACCTACTTTCCTGAAGCTCTTTCCAGGAGAGGGGCGTGACTGGATAGCGAGAGGGGACGGGCGCAGCCAAACATGTCATATTGCCCCCCTGCAACGGAAATGGGCCAAAATGACTCGATTCACTGTGAATCGCGTCAATTAGTGGTGGCAGTAGCGGGATGCGGGAGATTTGCCAGCTCTCCCGGGAGTCCATGAGACCAATCCGAATTTCGGGAGTCTCCCGGAGTTGTCAAGTATGAGGTATATATTACAGGTTTACCATTTACCATTCAGCATATCAAATTATCAGATGTTATGTAGCTCCATGTGCATTAGTGGTAAGTACACATTGTGTGGTTTTGCTGAAATCTACAAGGTGCTAGTATTATTGGTTTATAAAAATACAATTTTTATAGCTCATATACCATAGCAAGATAATTATACACTTTTAAATTATCTTGAAGCACATATATTAATTTGATTTTTATAAACTGATTTCACCAATTACCCCTATACCTAAATCTGTTTAGCTCACTGAAACTATAAATATTAAAGTTTGAAGAACCTGATAGTAATGAATACAATTCGTGTAATTATGTGTTCTATGCTGGGAGAAGCTTTATTCCTCACACTTAGCAGTTAATAGAAGACATCTTGTTGCAAATCTACTGAACAAACAGCAGGGAGAGACTTAGAGATATTTACGGAGTATTACAGAAGACAATTACATGTATTCAGCTTGGATTTTGAATTCTCCCATAGCATGGGAAGTGATTATGTCAGAATATGTCTCTTCATATTCAGTATACTTGTATTTTATATTTAATTGCCCTTTATTGTCATGCTCTGTGATGTTATGGATAATGAGAATCTAGGGGATAATGAATCATGCATTGTAAACCATAAGGATATTGGAAGTAACAAAGAGGTTCCGTGATGTTGCTAGAACCTAAACAGTTTTATAAGGGATAATGTATTATATACTATCGCTTTATTACAAATTGACATTAAGTACATTTCATAAGTGAACTGGAGGCACAATGCAAGTGCCATTGTTACACCATAAAAGTGTATTTGCTGACTGTGCATTTATTTTTATAAAACTCTGAATGAATGTGCTGTGAAATGTAAATCAACTAAACCTTATGTGTTTGTACAAATACCCAGCAAGATCTAATATAACAGTAGTACTGGCCAGCCATCAGTGAAAAAATCCAGCAATATCTAAAATACTAGTGGCAATATCCAGCAAGGTCTAATATGCCAGTATGGCCATCAAGAGCACATATTATAGATGTAAATTACTAGTGATGCCCACTTGCAGCAGTAATGTAAAGTAAGATGCCCCTCTGCAGAACTAATGTTTAGCATGATGCTTGTTTGTTGCAGTCATGCCCAGTTAGACCGTTAGGTCGGCTATGTATATTCTGCATGTGTCTGGTGTCCTCTTTTTTGTGCTATGGTAGTATGCAGAACTGATGAAGGTAGCATCCAGGACTCTTCTCTATACACAGTACTGTATCACTATGTACTCCCTTTGGTTGGAGCCACATGCCATACAACAGCCAATCATAGCTCAATGAGATACTCTGCTAATTTAATGGCAGCACCATTAAACTACCACTGTAGAGCACATGGCTCCAATCAAGGAGAGTCTTGAGGACTCCAGTTTCTGCTGGCAGCTCAAAATAGGTGGGTTTAGATTTAGATGACAATTACTAGCAATGCCCATAATATGTAATGCAGACAGTACACACTTCCATGCAGCCTCCTCTTTCAGTGCTCTCATTGATAATAAAGCAACCGCACTGTCACATATGAGAAACATTTCCAGGGACTGTGCCTGGAAATTCAACTGCAGTATCTGTCACATAGTAGCTCTATGTCCTATTGCATTGGGCCTTAAAGCGGCAGATCTTAGATTTACAGTATATCCTGAATAAATGGAGAGCGGATGCTACGATGCAAGACTGCAACCTGGACTATCACTGAACACTTTAGTGCCAGTAATGTGCCCAGGAACTGGTGGATTTGATTCCCAGTCTCACAATCAGGACAACACAGCACTCAATGGGAGCATTGTGCTCCTAATGCGGAAGTGACACTTCCTATGAAACCTAGAGGAACGTTGCTATGGAAACATGGCAACATCATTGTGATATAACATGAGATTTCCTCCATAAAGGGGTGACCCAAGGTAGTTCCTCCATGCACCCCAGAAACCAAACAGTCACTTCTGATCTATTAGTAGCTTACAATGCTGTGATACAAGGGGTGCCTGGAAAGGTCTTACTACCGTCTTTGTTAAAAAAAAAACGTAAAAACTAATAAATTAATAAAATTCAAATAATAATAAACACATGTAGCTTGCGTAAAACATGCCTGTTTTGTACACTTAGGAGAACAAGCCAATGACATTTATTATTTTATTCATTTTAGTAACTTTCTGGGCTGCATCAATGGCATGACAGTAACTCTGGGAATAATCATTGAAAGGTGTGTTGCTTTCCAATTGTCCTGGTTTTCCATATACAATGATCATAAATTACCATAAGCAATTAATAATAAATAAAAAAGCTAAATATGCGAATAAAACAAAAACCCTATCAGTCCCCAAAAGCAATATAAAAATCACTAGAATATAATATGAGGCTATTTCCATCACATATCCTATATGTGAAATTTAGAAATGTAGGGTTCGGAATAAATCCAGCTAGAAGGTTCAATTTTGCACCTTGGCCAAACCATGTTGCACTCATGGGGTTAAGGGGGGCGTTTAAATGTCCATACAGATTTAGAATTGGGAGGGGGGGACACCCAGGTCAACTCTTAATCGCAGTGTAAAAATGCTGTCCGGTATGTGTTTTAGATTGACAAGCTGGCAGTATTCCCTTGATGATAATATTTATATTGATGTTGTATGTAAAATGTTACATAAGTTGGATACTACACTGTTATAAAATTGCTGTAGAAGAACAGTCATCAAACGTCTAACTGATACTAGGCTTTCTTGGGTAAGTAAATACCATCTGTGTGCAAAGATATTCACTTCATGAATAACCAACTCACATATTCTATAATTTACTTAAAGGTCCACTAAGCCCCAATATGTGATTTCCATATTTGAGGCACGGGGCTAAATTACAATGTTACGTCCTACTTTGCCTTTCAGCTGAAGGCCTTGTAAAAATCTAAACTTTAATTAATATTTCTTACCTTCCATCAATAGCAACTATAGCTGTGCCAGCAGCTCTAATGGTAGTGCTGATATAGATCAAAAGCTCAAATTAAAAATGATAGCATGCCAGTGATTCATATTGTGATATCACAAGCAGCACCTATTTGTCTGAATCCACCAATCTGTAGTCTGCACAGTGCATTTCCATGATTTAGAAGATATAAGTCAACAACATAGGCTCTGGACCCTAACTTGTCCTAATTTGATATAACAAAAAGAAGCACCATATAAGAGACAGAATATTGGACATATTTAGTTATGAATAAACACCTTGCATTAATATACAATCAGTTGCTGCTGGCACTCCACTGAAGAAAAGTTTAAAAGGATTGAGCGTGTTCCAGAGTATAGAGGGCAACAATATAATTGCTTGAGAACCATAGTGACCTATCATGTGCAACCCGGTATGAAAGGCAGCAAAACAATTGTTAATTTATATGAAATTTGCAACCCATCTAATGTCCAAAATTACATTTGTACATGGAAACTACAGTGTACTACATTTACACTAAGGGGCCGATTCAATGGATCTCGCTAATATTTTAATGCTGCCATAAAATTAAAACATATATCTGCGTGGGTTTCTATAAGAAGCAGTGGCTGTTTTAATTTTCCGTGGCGTTAAAAATCGTGGTATTCATTTTTAAATCAATAAACGCCTCCCATGAGCGTTAATCCTAGGTCATTGCGAAATTTTATGGGAGGGGAGGGTTTAGCGCCCCCATCATGAATCTATAAAACAAAACGCAGCCAACAGCAAACTGCCATTTCCTGTTGTTTCTTATCTCCCCGGTGACTCCATCGGATCTGTTGGCAATTTTTGGCTGTGAAAAGTTAAATTACATTACATTACACATTTTCTATACTATTATCATTACACTACGCTAATTTTAATTTATATCCATACAAAAGTACCACAAAAATACATTTATACATACATAAATACTACTCATACACACATACACACACACACACACATTTTAATTTGTATTGTGTAGTTTACATAGTTAACCAAATTATTTTGTTGCATATTGTAGTTGTTACTTACATACACACACACACACACACGTATTAAACTTGAATTTACTGATTAGTGTTAATAAATGTTAACATTGTGCATAGATTAGTTGTTTTTTCATTGTTTTTTGCACAATGTAGTTACAGTAGTACAGATAGTTTGCAAAATTGATTTAGACTGTATGTTCAGTAAAGTGTAGATTGTGAGAAAACATTATTTAGATTATCTGTTCTAGAATAGTTTAGTTAATTTTTATTTTAAGTTAAAAAACTTTAGCTAGTCAGATAAGTTTTTAAAAAAAATAAAATCATTCTGATTTTTAATAATTACTTTTTGATGTTATTAATTTTCTTGTGCTTTTATCTTTTTTTAACCCAGCCAGTAGAGGTGCAACATAAAACTAACAATTGGACAGTTTACCACTTCACTTTAAAATAGAATTGAATTGCCTGTCCTTTAATATGAGGCTCTAACCAACCGCAATGTGTGACTCTGCACACTCCATAGAGATCTATGGACACTGCCGGTCCTGAGTGAATACACACTGCAGGGTTGAAACTACATCATTCCATCATTCATTTCTTGTCCGGTTTAAATATCAACTCAAACAATACGATGTGCTTTTGGAACAATAATCGTTCATCGTTGGAGTGTACACACTAATGTGATATTGGGCCGAACAGTTAGTTATCGTGTGATTGGCTCGATAATCGGCTGAAACGACATCATTCCATCATTCATTTCTTGTCCGATTTAAATATCAACTCAAACAATACGATGTGCTTTTGGAACAATAATCGTTATTCGTTGGAGTGTACACACTAATGTGATATTAGGCCGAACAGTTAGTTATCGTGTGATTGGCTCGATAATCGGCTGAAAAACCTGTAGTGTGTACCCAGCCTCAGACACAGGGATTATAGAACAAGAAGTTGTATAAAAATACACAGCACAATGCATGTTAAACACTACTATCTACAGTCTCATCTTGTACATGGATTTTGCACTCACACACTTGCATCTGTCGTAACAGAAAGTTGTCATTTTGGTAAAGCCAGAGGTATGTGTAAACGTGTATAAATGTTTCTTGACCACATTTGATTGTGTTTACAATGCATCCGTATTGAGATGAATATGAGTTTCCAGCTGTGTTGACACATGTAAAATCAACTGAAATGAAATAATAGGCTTTCAAAATAACACAAATATGTATTGTCTCATTTGGTGAAAAATATTTTTATTTTACATCAGTTTAATTTAGCATGCGATAAAAATGCTTATTTAATGGATAATTTTAACACCAATGTGTATGTACACTTAAAGCCAGCATTATAACTATTTTTTATTAATAGGATTAGGAAGAATATAAACTGCTGATAGCATTATCGTCTTTAAATTTCTTCTTTTTTCTTTTTTTTTTTTTACTTTGGCTCAGTGGATTTTAGAATTACTGTACCCAGTAACGGTGGGGCCTGTCATTTATCTGTGAGCTCTAGGAACCAAAATAAGGGTTATTTTTTTAAGCTAGGTTCATTAATATGTCTGTGTACAAATTCCCCTTTTACCCATTGATTAACGTGAACCTGTTATACCGTGTAGTTGGTTAAAACGTTACTTGAACCTAAATATGCAGACAAATCACAATGTTGTTAATTACAATGTGATTATGTTTTTCAAAAGATACCTAATATATATATGGATATAAATGCAGAAACATAGTTACTTTGAGGGAATGATTCTATTTGGCTAAGGCCAATGAGATCCACGTTGCTGGTCTGGTCTGTCCATTAACCTGAGTCTTTCTTCTCATCATGGCCTTGTTTGTTATCATTCAGACATTGTACTATTTTGCTGTCATTTTATTCACTTAAGCAAAATGTTGAGATTCTCATTGTTGCTTTCATGAAGCCCTGGAGAGACAAGTAAACAATTAGATTATAAATGATGAAGTTATACTACACAAGACATATTAAAGACATCTCTGAAACACAACCTTCATTTACTGGTCTGATTTGCATGAGTTGTGCTCTATATACACCTAAAGTGAACTATAAAGAAAGTCCATTGACCGATGCCTTACATATATGTACATCTACTTATGTATATCTCTTCTAGTGCAATTACCTACTGTCATGTATGTCTGGCTTAACTGAACAACCTGTATCCAGTTATTCTGTATTTGCTCTTGTAAAATGTTATAAAACATGTTTATTCACAAGAAACAAAGAATGTGCATTGACGACAAACATCAACGTTTCCTTGCAAGTTTTACAGCCATATTTAAGGAGGACCAGGATTTATTTAATTTTACATCTATATGTTACAATTAACATAATAGAAAAATCATACCACTCGCCTTCAGTTCATCCAGTGCACCTTGTAGCCAATAACACACAGGACAGACCTCCAACTCACGCACTCTTGTGATGTCAGCTAACATTAAGGAACAAAACCTTAAGTATAAACTTTTTTAAATAAAAAAATACAATTCAATAGCTATTCTTATACCTGCTATATACATCCATGTGCAGTTAAGAAGCACCTGGACGTCATTAATGGGTTAAATGCAAATATTTGCAATGTTTTGAAAAGGTAATGTTTCCATGGTTACAAAATGCCCCCTTTACCATAGGTTGCTAATTTCCTTAGTGATTAAGCAAGACGTCCCATCTATTCTTCACTGCTCAGGAACATTTTTAATTGCAGCATTTCCTTTGTTTTCATTATTTTAAATATTATACCAGAAGTAGCCAAACAACAACAGAGTTTGGAATTTGGAGTACTTTACCATAATAGCTAAACAATTATATCTAGTGAAATGATTACATCAGAATCAATTAAATGAAACCAGCCAAACTGGCCTTAATGTCAGCAAAATTAATTTGCTAAGAAATGAATATCAATAAGAGTGAACAATGGATAAAATAAGTTCAGATGTATTGGCCACTCTTAGTTAAAACGGCCAGACTTAATTTGAATATACCTTTAACGAGGGGTGTGTGATAGCACGATCATTTATATCAATGTAGTATACGATGTAAAACGCATATCGTGACATTGTCATCATTATTACATATACTGCGGATCAACACCTGCAGCCTAAGACGGCGGCCTCATTATAGGTACAGAATGGGTATTTAACAAGATTCTAGAACAATCAACTAAATCCTAATACACTGTATTCACTTTTATGGCGCACAACACATGCATTCCTACTGCCAGGATCTTATATTACAATGTCAGGACAGACAGGCCGACAGAAAGATTTTATGAAGTGTGTGTATCTATAATCTATAAATATATTGTTGAAAGGCAATAAATATTGCCTTGTTGACCATGTACACCGATTTAAAGCGATATGCACAAGGATAATGAACAGATGTAGAAGTCAGAACGCTGGATACAACAGTTCTTACAACCCTGCATCCAAAACCTTCACCTGCTGGTCTGTTCTCCAGCAACAATCCAAAATTATAGAAAAATCCTATTATGTAATACTACATTCCGCCGAGACCACGGTTTTATATACAACATAAAATATATACCGTTGTTTTCCCGTTTTCATTTATCTATGAGAGTTAATTGGTGTTTGTAATTCTCTGCTGGACAGTGCGTTTTGTAACGGATGCGTCTGAAACTCTCCAATTTAGTACATAAAACGCACGAAGTTTCCTTGTCATGAGAACTAAAGAGGAGATACTCATCTCAGCTTTCACATTACTTATCACTTTGCTAACAAATCTCTATTAACAAATGATTTTCAAAGAAGTTAACTGAACGCCACAAGCGGCACACAGGTAGCCAGATCGTGAAGACAGCCAGGTGTATAACATATCAGATTGCTATAATAATCGTTAAATGTGTGTGTTATTATTGTACCTAAGCCAGATTTCAATAAAAAAAAATATATATTAAGTTTGCAGGCAGCCACAAAGACATTTAAAGGGGTAATATTAGTCATTGGTAACTAAACCCTGGAACAAACTCATCATCTTTATAAGGGTCCCTAGTAAAAAGTTGAGCATTGAAAAAATATATTATTTTTATTCTCTTAGTAGCATACCTTGTCAGATTTGGATGGTCTCCCACCAAGATTCAAAACGTGATATTCTTTATCAAGACCTGTATAGCTGGTATATGTGTGTGCATATCTTTGTACAGAAATACAAATTTAACTTCACCATTGTAATGGGACATGACAGATAGATAGATAGATAGATAGATAGATAGATAGATAGATAGATAGATAGATAGATAATTTGCAGCATACTAGTGTCTAGGAAATTATGTAAACCTTTTGTAATAAAATAAAGTACCAAAATGATGACATATATAGTAAGTCTCCCTGATACGCTTTCATTGTTGGGACGAAATTGCAGCATTGTTCCATGTAGGGTAAGTGAAGAATGGTTTATTACAGAGTTCAAGGTGTTTACATCACACAATTGGAATGGATTCATGAAGCTACACTACAAAGCAAAACAAATATCATATGCAAAGAAAAAAGGTCGCTGAAGTTAAATATCAATGGCACTACAGGAGAAATATATACTAGATCCATTCCTCTGTCTGGTGCATGAACCATTTGGCAATGTTCTCCTCTAGGCAAAGGGTTAAATCCTTAATGGGTCGAACCAATGAGTTCTCTTACTGGCACTTTGTAAAGTAGCTCTCAATATTACTCAGGGCCTCCTAAGCATCCTTTGACCCTCTTACACAAATCTACAGAACCCCTTATGTACAGAAATACAAATAATGAAAATAAACACACACCTTTTATTTCCAGTTTTAAGTGGCTAAGGGGAAAAATTCGCATTTCTTAGCTTATGAGAACCCATTAGCTGTATTTTGCCATGTGCTTTTTATGGAACATCTACTCAGTCACAAGCCATGGACCCACAAACTCCTAGAACACGTATCAATATTCGTTATATAATAGCAAATAAAATAATTCCTATAAATCCAAACAAGGGCGCAGTTCTTCTCCACCTGTCTTGGTTGCACAAGCTGTATGAATTTGCAATTGACAACTTTCCCACACATGTACCATTACCCTTTCTACTGATGCTCTCCTCTAGTCTGTCTCCTAATGTAAGATCCCCCAGAGTTATGGATACAGGTACTCTAAAAGCAATACTTATATAGCTTTATAAATGTATTGCCATTGAGGACGAAGGTGGTCTGTTCTTGTACACATTAGCCACACAATCGCAGTTGTCAGTCACCTATGCAAAACAGTTTATTAATTAGATATATAGACTTTGATTGTGAGCAAAGTAATTTTTACGATTTTTTCCATGTATTTTCTTTTATTACCAGATATATGTAATTTACATGCAACCTAATTTACGCTCAAATTCAACAAATGTAATATGTAAATTATTCATAGGTATTTTGCACTTTTCGATAGATAAATAGATAGATAGATAGATAGATAGAATGTCAGTGAAAAACACTTAATATTTTGCTAATTATTTTATTGTTTACTATCCTATTTATGATAATAATAATAATAATAATAATAATAATGACATAATATACATGGCGTTTTATTTATCTATTTTTGTTTTTTATTTTAATATCGATGATTGAGAGCTACAAAAACGCAAGCAAGATTTTTTTTATTTTTTTTATCCGACTAATAAAATCAAGTATCTCCAAGACAATAGTCGCTAGCTTGAGAATTCTAATTAGTATTTTCCCAGGTGAAAGGGATGGTGAATCCTGAAGATGTTACAAGGACACAAGGTTTTCCTTGTATGTCATGCAAAAGGTGTTGGAATTTTAATTAGTACAGCAATATCTGATACACGGCGTCTCCAATCGTTTTGTCTCTGTGGTACAAACCTGTGAGTGGATGTTTAATCCATATCGAGATGTTTGTGGAATGTGCTCCATGCATACAGTGACTGGAGATAATCTCTTTCTTTACACAGGGTATATTCGGTGAAAGTATTCTTTTTGTTCTGGAAATAAAGATTATCAGGCGAGGTAGGATGCGTGTATTGAGGTGCACAGCGGTTCCTTAGTTCCAGTCACTGTGCGCTCTGCAGCACGAATCAGGTCAGCAAGACATGGAATAAAAATCCTTACCACCTGTTGCTGGAAATGCAAGTGCCAATGGTTGGTAATTATTTTAGTACACATACGTTGTTTTTAATGTTAACATTTTTCGTGGAATTGTTTCCTGTGCATATTTAAAAAAAAAACAAAAAAACACAATATTCTAAACAGTAGCTGCCAAGTTTACTTGGAAAAAAAACATGAAAATATACTTACAATTTGAGGTTGATTTTTTATCTTTATGTGGGATAATACTTAATCTTTGAACCCTACTCATTATTGTATGGTTGCACCAAAGTTCTGATATACAAGTGTAGCCAGGTTCCTCCTTCTCCATCGTTCATTTTCTCTGCAGGTAGAAAGGTCAAACTATCTCTTACCGGTACTGGGAGTTTCAGAGGTGCCTTGATTATTCGTGGACGAGTGCTGAGTGTGTTATTTACATCCCTGACCCAGAAATCTGCTTCCAGGAATGGGTAGCTTGCTTACATTATGGTCGTCATTAGGACAGTAACTGCATCCTTAGTCAATTATCTCTGAAACGTGTGAATGAGTATTGTGTGATCGTTTCATGTTGCCCCTCCCAAGCCTCCCATTCCCTCCCACTTCAATGTGTGTTGTAAACCTGGCTACAGGCTAAAATAAACCCGAGATAAGAGAGCTTAGGGCTCGCCTACTTTGTAAGGCGATCAATCGGATCTCAGGCGTCCTCCAAACACTCTCTTACGTAGACATCCATAAGGAGAAAGAATTGACACTACACAAGACTGATCAGATCATCAGTTTTTTACCTGCTTGGTCGCTGAACCATGTCGTTGAGCCCAAAGCATACTACACCTTTTTCAGTGACCGACATTCTGAGTCCCATTGAAGAGACCTACAAGAAGTTTGGGGGAATGGACAACAGTGGCAACCTGAGCAACTCTCTAGGAGCTTACAGACAGACTCACGTTTCTCAGACAGGGATGCAACAGCACACCATGGGCCATAATGCCACAGTGACCACCACCTATCACATGCCACACAGCGTCTCGCAGTTTCCACATGGTGCAATGGGAGGATACTGCAATGGAAGCATTAGTAACATGGGGGATATCTCTACTTATCAAGATACCATGAGGAATAGCGCAGCAGCTACAGGCTGGTATGGAGCCAACCCCGACCCCAGGTATTCAACAAGTAAGTATGCCCTTCATGTATGGTTATTGTACAACTTGTTCCATGTGTCTGACAGTTCTAATATATATATATATATATATATATATATATATATATATATATATATATATATATATTTGGTAGAGTTAGAACCAACTGCCATGAGGTTTGTTGCATCTGGAGTATGTGCTTTTGTATGTGTATGTATATATATATATATATATATATATATATATATATATATATATATATATATATATATATATTATGAGTGTGTGTGTAATTTATGGAACCTAACCCTCAACAAGTTAGGTCAAATAAAATGTTGGATGAAGGACTTGAAGTGTCAACAAGCTAATTGCATATATGTCAGTTTCTAGATTTATGGGACCGTCTACTGGTATGAATATGGCTGGCATGGGCACTTTGCAAGGTATGGCAGAAGCTGCCAAATCAATGGCCCCTCTACATGCAGCACCTAGAAGGAAAAGAAGAGTCCTTTTCTCTCAAGCGCAAGTGTATGAACTGGAGAGGAGGTTCAAGCAACAGAAGTATCTCTCAGCACCTGAAAGAGAGCACCTGGCAAGCATGATCCATCTTACACCTACTCAAGTGAAGATTTGGTTCCAGAATCACAGGTACAAGATGAAAAGACAAGCAAAGGACAAAGTCACTCAACAACTACAGCAAGAAAGTAACCTGTGTCAACAGCAATCACCTCGCCGTGTGGCAGTGCCAGTGTTAGTAAAAGATGGAAAGCCGTGCCAAAACAGTTCCAATACCTCAACAACTAGTCAAGTATCCCAACAGCAAAATAGCTCCAATGGTGTATTGTCTTCTTCTAACAGCGCTGTTCACCAGCACCAGAACCAACAGGTTAGCTCTTTAAACCAAGCAGCGGACTTAGAAGAAATGTCACCTAGCGCTCAGTCCCTCCATAATCAGGTGGCCAACATGGCACAGATGGACAACTCAACTGTAGACTACAGCAATGGTATGGTCAATCCTAGCATGCTCTACGGAAGAACGTGGTAAGGCAAAACCCCGTAGGATCTGGATTCAAGTACAGGTCAAGAGCTATTGAACGTTTTTCCAATTGGACTGTACACCTCCGTCGGGGCCCAAGACCTGACCGGCTCTTACTAGGATTTTTTTTTTCCTTTAGACTGCAAAGAAACCCAAAATTGACAATAGGGCTTGGTGCACCTGTAGTAAATTATTCAGAAGGACATCTCAGATTGGTATGTGCCCGTGGTCACTTGCAGACTACCGCAGAGATGCAATGAAACATTACAATAGCAAAAACAGTCAATCAAATCATTTTTATGGCAAAAACCAAACAAACAGGTAACAGAAAACAAAGGAAAAAAACAGCGTTCTATATTTTTCTTATGGGGAGATAAACCGACCTCGCAAACATTAACAGCATGACAATATTTTACTGACACTACAAAGTGTACAAAAGACTGCCAGCCTAAAATAAAAGAAAGACTGATCAGGCTGTTCATATGTGTTCAATAATGAAGGTTTTTCAATGATAGTATTTTATAGGCATCTCCTATTTGCAGTATTTTATAGAAGTTTATTTCTTTTCTTTTGTTTATGGGTGGTATGTCATCAATGAAATAATATCACTGGAACAATCGTATTACAAAATCCTTAAATAGCTGCTATGATGAGTATTTTACCTTTGTAGTTTTTGTTTATATTTTAGTATTTAAAATAATTAATGTAAAGCGTCACATATTCAAAACCGAGTATTTAAAATGTACAGGACTCTTGGCAGAATATATTTTCACTTAAAACTTTTGGTTAAATTTAACATACATAACCCAGCAACATTTTATTTCATGAATGTATCTAATAGATAATTTTTTTTTTAAAGAATTATTGATAGATAGCTATTTGGGTTGTCTTAACACTATCTTGTTTTTATTTTGCGTTGACAAAAAAAAAGTTCTAAAATGAACTCCCATTCATTAAAATTGTAGCTGTACTGTAACCTTCCGCCACATTATTCTGAACATATTTATTTTACACTTATGTATTTTGTTTTTAATGATTTCAATTGCTTGGTATTATTTTGTAAATGTTTGACATGCTGTTACCAAGCGCGACAGTCAGTTCTAATTATTTCAGATACAACTAAAGTTTAATTTAATTAATAAAATAGTCTAACTTGAGGTGATCAGCGCTGGTCTTACCGCTTTACATTCCTTTTGTTGGCGCAATGGATACTCTAAGTTATGTTTTAACTTATTTCGTCTTGTTAAACTATTTAAACCTGTATTGTAACCGTGTTTCAATGAGTTATAGAAATATCCAACAAGTGACAGAGAAAAACAAGTGACATTAAGACATCATTGTGTTTAAATTTGAAATCTCAGTTGTCTGTATCACAAGATACAAGATCAGCTTCACAATCCATCTCACCAACCTATTTTGCGAAAATTAGACACTAGCCCTTTGTGTATAATTTCAACATTGAGATTTGTTTATGGTGTTCACGTGTCTTAATACTTCCATGCATCCAGTAATGTATCAAGAAACATAAAATAAAAATTCAGTGTTTGATAACTTTTTCCATCATACTCTTGCACGTTATGAATCAGTCTATTGTGAATGGGATTGAGAGGCGAAGACAATCACGGGCCTTATTAATGATTAACCCACTCAGTGCATGGGAGCAGTAAAGCAGGTGCTTCTAAAAGGAAAAGGGGGTTGATCTATGGTAAGGACATTTCTGAGAGAATGCAAAAGTTGTGTGTGTGTGGGGGAGATAGAACTAACGGATCTTTGTTGCTTTTCAGCAGAGATATGTCCACAAGCTTTGCAGTGCAGATCTGTAATAAGCATACGAATGTGCTGGCTAGGTGAACCTCATTAACTGAAGAGGGGGATAAGAGTCCCTACACAGACCAGTCCAAAAGGGGTACTTGGCCCAAGCAGAACAAAAGCAAATCTAAAGTTCAGCTGCATCTCACAGCTCCCAATAATACAACTAGTCTGCAGATATTACAATGTCCAGGCTACCGCGGGCACCATTGTCACCGGATAGTTTTTAATTCAGCCAATAATGGGGCCACCACAAAAGAAAGGAGGGAGGGGGCAGGTACCTTTTCTACCAACGTTTTAATTAAAATAAGAAATGTAAAATGACGGTATTTATAGATATTATTTGTTAACTAGTTTCAAACTGAATATACAATCTGTAGTATACACACAAGTAAAGCACATCAGTCCATTATTGTATTACAGTGATGTTTGTGCAACATGTGGATTGAAAATGAGAAACCTGGTTTATAGGTACTATCCCCTTCAGTTATATATAGATACCCTCGCAGCCGGATTTGTACAGGGATGTCTAATTATTTGGGAACAATGTTTCCTCTGCTAGGACTAAATACATCACGCCAATGTTTTAATAACCTCCCTATTCTTTATGGATGTCGGAGTGACGCACTAACTTGGTGTCTCAACTGCAAAGTATTTGGGAAACGTTCGATTTAGTAGAAAGACTTTGAAATATATAAATTTGTGAAGGTCGTTGCAGATTTAGTTGTTATACTCGAAAATGAAAAGTTTCCATAGAAAATAGATAAATATATTTTAAGGATTAAAAATAAAAAATCCCAACTGATCCCCGGCAAAGAATATTTGGATATTTAGCAATTGTTATATTCTGCATAGCCGTGTTATTTTTACTATGGCAAGAGGTCAATTAAAACGTCCTGCAAGTAAGATTTTTAACGACCATTAAACCGTTATTACACAAAATGGATAAGGACATACTTTATGTAAATAGTCACCACAGCAAATATGTTTTGTACAAATAATAAGTACTTCAGTATGACAAAGTTAAAAGGCTTTTCAAGCTTATAAAACAAACAAAAATAAATCCCTTCCCGATAAAGACGACTTTGCCCTTTGGCGACCACCATCGGCTCTCTGTAGTGGAGGAGATCGTACACTGGCTTTAGTTCTACACCTTAGAGCGGCTCCTGGATCTCCTCTGCTGCAGAGATCCACAAGATCCTGCTAAATATACGGTGGGGTCGAGAGGCGGAAAGGTGGGCTCTAAATGCTATTATTGATCTAGTAACCTGTTTTTAAGCTTGAAAATACTTGCCATCGGTGTTAATGTATGGTACCTTGCTAAATTCTGCAACTGCTGGTGTTATGGGGGGATACTCAGTACTATTAATATTACTTTTCATAGTACTTGGAAGTAAAGATATTACTTTTATTAGATCAAAAACCCCTTTTTATATTAAAAATTTTCACTAAAAAGAGAATCAAAGAAAACCTCACTTATTTCAAAGTCATTGTTTATTTTGTGACCTTAATACATTTTTTTTTCCATGCACCTGTAATGCAATATAAGCCAAATTTTAGAACCCATTTTATTTTTATAAAAATAAACGTTACTAATTAAATAAACCAATTTAAACCAGTTACAAATTTTCCCCCCTAAGTGCATAGTTTTAGTATAGGACTATTTATTACATATCATACTGCTGAACAGTTTGATAACTCACACCTATAATATCCATCCTATTTTAGGTGTAAATCAAGTTTGTGACATGTATAAAGTGTTTAGACTACATAAAGTGATGCGTCAAAATAAGTTCTCTGAATCAATTTATTACAAGAGCAGTAATTGGAAAGTTTTGTGTATGACAATTGAGAATGCAGTACAATAATTTAAATAAAGACTTAAACTAGATCAATTCTTATTGAAGCTATATTAGAATCATATGGAATATTTTAGGCCACCAAAAGGTGCTGAGCACTAGTCACAAATCCCCCACAGTAAAATCTATATAGACATTAGGAAAGCTGTGGCTGCCTTAGATATGGTGAATAAATATGTCCCTCTATTCAGGACCCCCAAAATATAATTCCAATATTAGAATAAGGAAGAGAGGTAGTTAGTGAAGACTTTATGGAAAGGTTCTCAATTTAGTAAACTGCCTAAACTTTTCAGATCCAGATCTAACCTGGGTGGAGATAAATATCTTACGCTAAAGGAAGTATATATATTTAATAACTTTATACAACTAAATAATAAAGCACAAAACAATATCCTTGTAGTGACCTAGGCAAGTAGCTCCTTGGTTTACATTGTAAACATAGTCCCAGACACAAATAGTGTCAAGCTACATCATGGCGGAACCCAAATATAGTTTTGAATCACTGCCTAAACACACATTGCTGGACATCATTGAGGATGATCTAAATCGTGGAAGTTTCCATTGGAATATATACTGGATAAATTTTGGCATTACCCGACAGGGGTACTGTGTAGCACTTCCCATTACATAAATACAAACCTTGTTAACAGATGGCTATGTACACTGAAAGTAAAGAGCATTTGAAGCTTTTTTTTTTTTTTATTATTTTATTTTTTGTTTTTAAAGTTGTTGACCAATAGAAGCTGCACAATAGAGTGACAAAAGGCAGCATCCAGAAGATAAGGTCAATAGGGAGAAAAAAAACAAAACCACCCCAAACCTTTAAGTTCCACCCCCAATTTGACTATTATAGTACAAATAGAGCCTATTGCATAGCAGTTTATCTATATAGTATTTATAAAATATAAGACTTGTTGCTTCAGCACGAGTAGAAAAAAAACCCAAAAACAAACCCCAACCAGGGCAAAAAAAATTGGGAGATCCAAATAGTCTCCATTGCAGTGTGCCTTTGGCTAAGATGAAATAAAAGGCTTCTGGGTGTTAGTGTGTGTATATACTAATCCACTAAGCTTTTAGTGAAGCCGAAAGTTCAAATACACAATATATACTAGGAAAACAGGTACATGCACGTAGTTGATGATTGGCCTATGTGCAACCTGTTAAGGTACACTTAAAATGAAACAAAAGTTTCTACAACAGGACACCTGCGTTTTATAAATGTTTCCATTTTCTTAAGTTAGAAATGGTATCATTTGTATACTTAAAAATTGTATGTTTGTTAAATATACATCTAATTAAAGTAGACAAAAATAATGCTGTGACATAGTTTTATAAATGACACTCAGTTCATAGAATGATTGGCACCTTTGTATTATGTAAAATTATAATTTTACATTGAGGTTTTTGTCAATCAATCTTTTTAAACACGCACATTGTACCGAAAGCTAATGGTTTTGCCAAATATTTTTGAAATGTTCTATTGCAGTGAAACTAGAAATTAAAGGGTGGGGGATGGAGACAGTCTAACACCTTTTAACACATAGTTGATACACACCTGATAAGAGTCAGCTCACAGGTAGATAGTTATAAACCTCTTTACCATCTCCACATTTATCCACCCAAAAGCAATAGAAAGTTTACCTTTACACTTTTAAAGTTATACTATTGTATGTTGTAGGATATTAAAGTGTAGTCTTCACTTTAAGGCAAAATAACAATCTGTAGTTGAAATATGTTACTTATTTACAAATTTTCTATGTCCTGAAAATAAAGTTTAAGTGAAAAGAAACAGATGATACCAACCCACAGATGTTCTCAGCAACCTGTTGGTTTGAATTGCTCTTAAAAGAGTGGTGTACTACTGACTTGTCTGTGCTAGGCCCCCTTTAAATACTTATGTAATTTTTATTTTAGTACTTATTTTGTATTGCACCAGTCCCAAGTGCATACCTACATCTAGAACATGGGTCCTTTCCCTTGAAAATGGGATTAAGTGCTAATCAACACATTTACTTAGCTTTAAATTAACGTTGTCTACAAAATTTGTATATTACACCCCTCCCCCCTCACATAAAAAAAAAAAAAAGGGGGAATCTGGCGATTAGTTTAGCACTTTGTAGTAGGCTATAAATTTGCAGGAGGCTTTACGGCATCCAGTGCTAAATGAAACGGAAACACTGTTTGACTCCATCAATTGGTTAGGAAACCTGAACATGGGGAGAGAGGTGCAAAGCTTGTATGTCCCTGAAGCAGTTTCTCGAGCCCGCTGATTGTTAGATATGCAACCACTGAGCTAAGAGAAATTAAAGAACAAAAGCAGGACATGACCAAGAGTAGAGCACTCATATCTTCTTTGGAAGGAAAATGCCACCATTGTAGAACTTACAACTGTCTATTTATAGGGTGTTGGAGCAATTTCCTTTGAAAATTGATTTTCCGATATCACAACCAAGTAAAATAGTATGATAAAAAACGGTTGTATAAGCTGTATTTTACTTATCACAGCACAAATAAACTTATCTATTTAAGATCATAAGATTTCAATATCTGAATGAAAACTGCATATGTAGTATCACTATTTGCAGCATTGTATGGAATGCAGGCTCCTCGTTAAATAAAAGTAAAGCCTGATCACTAATCGCACAACTACTTTGTTTCTGTTCATTCGTCACCCTTCCTTCAAGTACTGTTTTATTAGTAGTGTGGACTCTCCTGCAAGGCTACTAATCCTTAGACAGCAAGATTCCATAAAAGTACAGGGATGGGGAAAATAGAAATTCATAATATCTCAATGGCAAAGATTTTGACAACTGTTTATGAAATACAAAATAACTATTTGAAAGGCAAATTAATCTTTTAGGATATTGAGTGAGTGCCAATTGTTTCTTCATTCCACCTGGATCTAAATAGCATTTCGATCATTTAGGAAAAGGTAGGAACAGTACTGCTGTGTTCGCACAAGTAATACGTTACACCGCTGGTGAGGGCAGCAATGGGAACATCCAGAGGGTAAATAAAAGAGGGAGAGAGTGGTGGATGCCTTAAAATCATTTAAAACTATTCCATTCATTCAAACTATGTTTAATTTCACAGGAAGTAAAATGTTTTGGCAATGCATAAGCATGTCCGTTACAATCACACATTATTTGTCTACCAAATAATCAAAAACTATACACCAAGTCTCTAGGTGCATCAGGTCTATTACATTTAGAGAGAAACTATGCTGCTGCAACATGGTAAAATAGTAAGACTTAAGAGCAGATGTACACGTGTTCATAAGTTTGTTTTTATAAATACGTTTAAAAAAAAGGACACGGATAAGTTCTTCTCTCTTTATAAAACAATTCAGGTGGAAACAAAATACAAGAGACATTGAAACACTCAAAATAAAATATGCATCATTTTTTTTTAAAAAAAATCAGACAATCACGGCTCATAAAATACAAAAGTTATCTTCCCATCAACGCAGGAAAGTCGTATCTTCTCATCAACGCAGGAAAGTCGTATCTTCTCATCAACGCAGGAAAGTCGTATCTTCCGCACTTCTGCCTTCACCTGACCATTGCTGAGCCAAGCTTGACTAATCCCTGTTGTACAGACACGTCACTAACAAATGCCATCTTATTTTTTTAAAAATGCATCAAATTAAGTAACCAAATATAATGTTACTATGATACAGTACAAGCATCAGAAATATATTCTACCAGCACAAAATAAAAACCACACATTTACACAGTATGATTACAGATTACAGATGAATGGGGAACTATTTTACGTTGTTTTTTTGTTTTTAAAAAGGAACGTTCTGTATTAAAAACAGGTCTACCGGCATTTTTTTGTTTTGTTTTGTTTTTTTTAAAACAAAAAGTAACCCCGTCCCCCTAAAACTTTATTTCCAGTTGTATCTTCCTGACTGAGGTGGATTTTGGTAATTTCTTCCTTGGTTGTAGGCCTGTAAAACACACAAAATTAAGCGTTTGTTTACTGGATTAGAATGTACAATAGCAAATCGCTTCATTCGGTCTAAGGTCTGTTTAGTTTTGCCCTTTTGCTTTTGTTATGAAAGCATTGTTAGGATTCAGTTAAAGTATGCTCAGAAAATATATAAACACAGGATAAGAAAGGAAGATTTGTCTGACATGACCACATCATCGTTATCCAATAAATACAACTGCACATGGTCAAAGAAAAACCAAAAAACAAACAAATGTAAAGTGAAGCTAAATTGTTTTCAAGCGACTGCTTAACAATGTAAGATCAGCCATCCCATTTCTTGTAGGAACAACAAAATTCAGCCCCACAAGTTAATAGTTCAGTCATTTAAGAATTTTAAACACTGCATATCCTCTAGTACAAAAGGACATATTTCCTGCAGACAGATTTTCCAATTGGCCCACAATATAATAAAGAGAAATTATTTTTTCTGTGATCATCTCTCTGAAAATAGGTGCATATTTGGCATATCACTAACCTACAGTAAGTTATATATGTAGATCTATATTTACCATTCTATTCCTGTCTCCACTGTGTTGTTGATAGTAGTTACTTGGTCCTCTGTGTCCACCTGGCTGATTCATATACAGCTGGCTTGGGTTTTGCATTTGTCCATAATTTCTGCACAACACAAAAATAGATCATTTCTCTGCAAAATTTATTTGAACCACAACATCTTTTGTAGAAACTAAATCAGTAGGTTATACATTTCTAAAGCTACAAATCTGAAAGCTAAAATTGAACAAAAATGTAATAAAATAAAAAAAAAAAGTTTAGAAGGAAACACTCCGTGCATGAGGTTTCCAAGTCAAAGTACATTATCCAAAGGGTAAACATAAAGCAACACAGGAGAATGCTTTATTTTCTGAAAGTCCAGACCCTGTAAAGCCCACCATTCTTTTGAGTTAATTGCAGATTGCAAATGAATTCTTACAGCAAAGAATTCTGAACCTAGGGTAGGGGCCTTGTCCGTTTTTTTCCCATCCATTATTCCGTGTAATATGTCAGGAGGTCTGATCGAGAAAAAAAACCACTTCCAAGTTCTATTGATGTGGTTTTCAATTGACCGTCGTGACCTAGCAACATCAGCACTAATTGGCATAGACTGACATTTGGTATACAGTTTATATGGGAACACAAATTCAAACATCTATTATGATTAGATTGGCGCCCCATATTACTAGCAGCAACAAATGTCTTAATTGCCTCCATGCAGCAAACCGATTCAAAGACCCTCAGCAAACGAGAGATTGCAGATGCGTGTAATACGCGGAAAACTAAATGCACAGGTGTAAGTTCATGTACAGCGTGTTCGCACGAGACAATAGCTACATATCCATGTGGCAATAAAACATACCGTAGCTGCTTTTACCTTTACAAACAAGTGTTAAGATACTAATTTGCCTAAAGCCTGAACAAAAGTAACCCTAGTATGCACACAATTTTTGCGAAGCTAAACAGATTGTATTACAGTGCAACTATAGGTAGATAGCATAGAAGAAAGCAGAAATATACCAGATGAGCTATACTTTTTCCTGATTACAGATTAAACAGTTCATTAGAACTTTCTCAATAGATACAGCCAAGTAGCGAACTTTACAAACTTCTGTGTTTCGTCAGTGAACATATGTATATCATCCCTTATTATTAAAGCATGTCACATTCCTTCCATTGCATGGTACTTATTAGTCTGTGGATTCTATAATCCTTCAAGACCCTTCTGCTTTTAATTCAGTAGAGTCTTAAGTAGTTAAAGAAAAACTGTTTTCAGTGGCAACTAATAACTACTGACCTATAGTGACACTGGCCTACAATGGGCTTGTCAGGCTTCAAAAACTTGTACCAAAGAAGTTGATTAGTACTTCAAGAGGTTTGCAGCAAGAATCAATAGCAGGTCTGTGCCAACAAGGCAGTTGCAGCACAGAGCTTATAAAGTGGAACACTATTAGTTATGCCTCGTTAATTTCCGTGGCAGACCTAAAAAGAAATTTGTTTAGCCTATCCTAATATAGAAAACTTTGTTCAGTTTTGACCGTATCAGTTACTAGGAAAGAGATGAAGACCAGCTATCAATATCCTACAGTTGCAAGTACATTTTTAATGTGGAGTCTTCTGCAAGTAGTTTTATTATAAGTTTTGAAAGATATTACTTTAGTTTAACGCACTGCATAAGTCTTACCTTTGTGGTGGCTGGCTATAAAGAGGTGGACGATTAGACCAGGAGTTTTGTGCTCTGGGGTCTACAGGGATTAGAAAGTCTTGTTAAAAGAAAAAGAAAAATATATATATATATATATATATATATATATATATATATATATATATATATATATATATATATATATATATATATATATATATATAAAACTGAATTGTGCAATAAAAAAAAAAGTAAAAATACATGTCGCCTCCTTAAGCACTTTGTCTAATATGAGATACAGTCTGTTAATAAAATATGTATTAAGATATCAACCATGTCACACTCTTGCCAGCAGCTTTGAAAAATGCTGTGTTCCAAACTGGAAGTGCAAAAAGGGACAACTATTTATGTGTGTACATGAATCTGTGCAGCAGGAACACCTTAAGGGTATTGGGAAATTGTACAAACATCCCCCAATTCCTTCTTTATGCCTCTCACAGATATCTACTGCACACCTTTATTTATCATGCCAGCAATGGAGTTATATGGTCTACTGCAGAGCATTTTGCAAAGAAAAAACAATAAATTAGCGAAATCAATGAGATGGCTCATACGAAATGTCATACATGATGGAAAAGGAGTTACATTGGCTTAATTTGTGAAACACAGCAAATAGGAATATCTGTTTCAGATAGAGACCCTCTCCTGGCGGAAAGTACATGTGCGTGCTGAAGGACCACCCACTCTTTCCTTTGTGTCTGACAATGCAAAATTGACAACACAGCCACAACAAAAACAGGCAATTAGATGGATGCTCTTCTTCTAAACAAGATTGGCCAGTGCCCTGCATGAAAGGCTTCTAATCAATAGATACTCATTCAGTACACAACACTTCACAAACTGCGTAGCTTGCAAATCTTGGTGCTTCTGTGAGATCTTCATTGTTTAAGTAAGACCCAATTATAAAAAGGCACAACTAATTAACTTCTGCCTTATAATCGATAGTCATTCTGTTCACCACATGGTGTACAAACCAACAATATTGTAAGACCATATATACATTAAGCAAAACATAGCATACCAACATGGACTGTTTTTGTACAGTTGCATGCAGCGTTAAACCCTAAAATCACTACCTCAACATTAGCTAGAAATTTGAATGAAGCAAGGTTGCAAAAGGATGAAATCTTTATATGGAGTATAGGAATGGTTTCAAAATATCAAGGTAGTAGAACAAACAAATCAAAATCCACATTTAGATGTTGTAACAAATGTTTTAGGAAATGGTTTCCTTTTATCATGGCTAATGCCATCTTAATGGTGCAGTTACTATAGTCATCTGTCTATCCGTGAGTAGAAATAATCCCAACCCAGCAATGTGGTGCGGACACTGCGCTGTGTACATTATTGGCAATTACGGTAGAGATCTCCACCAATTTATCCTCGCACGTCTATGTGGTGCAGAGAAAAACAAGTGGAGATTCCAGCCATCACCACCGCCAGGTGTTTTCACGGATGTTCCAAGAGACACCTTGGGCTGAACTGAATCGGTGTCAAGATTCCAGAGAATTCTGTAAGGTAATAATTACTGGCTCACCTGATCTGACCAGTGCACAAAAATCAATATAGTCAAAGTAACTACTTAAAATGATGGAAAATATATTTTACTTTAAAATGGACCATTAAAAAAAAAAAAAAAAAAAAAAATAGAATGCAAATAACTACTCTGCAATATTGCTTCATAAAGAGGCATTGCTTTATCAGACGTTCTAAATGGTATAATGTACTCCGTACTATAAATGATATGGATATACAGAAGTTGCATGACCATATAAAAATACAAGGCTGTGAGCCAAACATTTTATTAGTCACATCCAATGTCAATTTACAGTAGAGTTTGCATTATTTCTTAGAATAATCAAGTTTTCTTAATGAACCCTGAAGTGATTGCTTCAGAGCTCAATTCACAGATATTTACAGGACTTTTCTACATATATTAACATCACTTCTAATATAAGAGGATCATTTATCCTGTAGTGTATATTTTATTACAAGTCACCAAGGAGCACGGTGACTAAATGAGGCTGCGGATACGTGGGCCTTGTGAAGTTTTCTATAAGTACCCTGCTTCTCAATAAGTAGACTTTAACAGAACATACATCAGTAAACCCCAAAATAAAAAAAAAACATAGCTAGATTTCACATGCGTCTCCGGAGCTGAACAGTGAAGGAGTTAACATGGAAAATAACTAAACCCATGAACCCAGACAAATCACAACTCATAAATAGTAAAGTTATTTAGCACAGCAACATATAGGTATGCTATTGTCCAAGTATATCCTGTACTGGTCACCACAGCAAGGTAATGCAAGTTTAGAAACACCTAAACATTTAGGAGCACCAATACTTATACTGCTAGATTAATATGAATATTTTATAGAGATGTCTTTTATTGCCATGATGATCTCAAGTCATGAATGTATCCGATGAAACTAAATAGCACTTCAAAACATAAAAAGTGCAGCCATCAGGGGGAAATTGCTGCACTGATTCTAAAGCAATAGATGACAAACTATAAACTAAAGGCTGCAAACAGCTACTTGAGTATTTACCCAATCAGCTCAGCAATCAAAGACGAGACCTCATGTTTACTGATTGCACTAATCAAAATCACTCTCAAACTCAGCTAACTGACAAGTTTACTGACTGCAATGAAAGTCATAAATCAGGTACTCTGGTTTGCATAAACTAAATCTTCCGTTCACCGAGTGCTGGCAGACTGTACTTGACTCCAGCAAGCCATCAGCATATAGACATTATTCATCAGCTGAAAATTGTAACATCAATGTCAAATCAAGGAAAATCAAAAAAGGAACACCCACAGCAGACACTTGAAGAGGTGGCTGTTTAATTGGCCACGCTGCCCTTCTCCATAGTAATGTCACTTAATGCGTGTACTACAGACTCCTATAAATACCCAGAATCCATTTTATACACCCTTTCCAGTCTGTCATTTACAAGCATCGTCCGTGCAATATCATTTCCATTAAATACCTCCTTTCATACACAGAACTATGCAGACACGTTAGCGCAAAACTGTAGCTTCTTAAGCTATTCGCCGTTGATCTAAATTAGTGGTTGCAAATATCACCAAATTGTAGCAAAAGCGACTGGTGTTGTAGAATAGGAAGTTCACAATGAAGGACTGTTCTAGCTCTGCGAAACACAAACCAGCATCCAATGATAACCATGTTTTTTAAAGGGGCCGTCTACATTAAGGTGACTAATGTATGGACTTGTACATGTTCTCCAGCAACTTTTATGACTCAAAACAGATTTACATCCTTATTAGCTGGGCTTTGATGCAACAAGACATCGATCCAAGTCCAAAACACATTGCAGTTACTTTCCCCATATCATCTTTAGATGGCAAGGCCCGGATGGAGTCTACACCCATTTGATAGGGTAACAATTTAAAAGGACTCTGGCAGAATAAGAAATAAAGTTATTTCCAGTGAAACTGGCACATCTCCAAAACATAACATTTACTCTGGTCAGGGGTTAAAAAAACAAAACAACACTTCTTTCAGACTAAAACTTATATATTGCTGAAAGTATAAAATTATTAGGCAGTTGTTTATAGTCATGGACTTGCTATAGGACTGCACATCTATGCTCTTTGTATGTCATACAATTGCACCTAGAGAACAGCTTTGTGCCATATCCAAGGGTAATGAAATTGTAACAAAAAACTTTTTACAACTACAAGCCCATCTCAGAGACCTATAACAGGTAGCTAGACATAAAAATGTATTGGTTTATTTTAAGTTTCAAGAGGTTATTTACAAAATCATAAGTTATGTGAAGATAAAAAAAAAAAATATCATTTGAAATTGGAGAGGAAAAGAGTCATTCAATTATCTAGCTTCAGTATCTATAAACATAAAATGGGGCCTTATTCAGTAATTTGATACAATGGTGGGAGCTTTCAAAACCACTACTTCGAAATACACAAAGTCATACTAATGAAAGAAGTTTCGCTCAGTGAATCAGACTTTAGGAGGGGGGAAATTCAATTGAGGAAAAAAACGGCCCAAGACACCTTGCACTGATTTTTATTTTTAACAGAACGCTTAATTTTGCGCACGCTGCATAGAAGTGTGAGCAAAAATTAGAATTCCTTCTTACCATACCAACGATAAATTTGCAGCCAATTTAATCTGCTCCTAGATATGCGTTTTCAGGAAAGCCAGTTAATGAGGGTGAAGTCTTGCTGACTAGACTTAGCAAGTGTCATCAGCAGTGCTTTTAGCCACTCAATGAGACTTTAAGACTGACTCCTACCCAAAAGCACACTGTACTGCCAAGCCTAACCTAAAACCACCTACGCACAGGAACAATGCACAAAGTGGACGTTATGGTCAGCAATTTAAACTCAACCAAGTCAACCATCTTATAATATTCCCAGAGTTTACTTTTATTCTTCGCTCCAATTAAGTTATCCAATACGCTCCCCATCTAGCCCACATCATTGCCATTACACACCAAGCAAAAAAGGGTGCGTTATAACAATTATGTAGCAGCGGGTCAAAACCACCACAAAATGAAAGCAGGTAAACGGATAAAACACCCTTCAAGTCTGCTCACCTGCACAGATATATACAAAAACAATAGTTACCACTATACAAGGAATTAAAAAAAAAAAAAAAAAATGTAATGATCCTGAAATAAATGTATTAGGTGGTCTATGCATCTAGGTTTTTCTAGACACTAAAAATGTGTCTTGCTGTAATATGGAATACAATCATGATACATACATAGAGAAATACCATTAAAGCAGAAGTCACACATTGTTTCCCCCACCCCCTCTTAAAATAGTACCAAGTACCTATTCTTATCTATCACACCTACAGATCAATAGCTTGTTTTCAAACACCCCTCTGGAGGGAACACACGTGTGGCTGGCAGACACTTGCTCAGAGCGCTCAGCATGTCATGTGATCGCAGAAGGAGCACTGTACCTGTGCAGCAGACCGACTCATCTCTGCAGGAAAGGGAGATGTTGGATTTGGAGGGGGTGATTGTTGGTGGGTAAAAAACAAAAGCTCAGAAAGGCATGCCAAAGTGCCTCTGCTCACTACATCATGTGCTAGGAGACTGTCGCCACGATGCAATGATCACATTACATTGTGGAGAATTGACAATCATTAATAATGGTTTGAAATTACAAAGCAAGGGAAAAAGGGTAATTACCAAGCTGCTTCTTACAGCCTGCCACACTGATTTATGTGAAAAACAGAAACCAAGAACAAACCACAACTAAATACTTCATGGGATTGCTGCTTTAATTACTAGGACACCTATGAACATTATGGAGCTTTGACTGATACACCATATTACAATAGCAGTGCTTGACCTGCCTTCTCTACACAAAGATGGCAGTCATTTAATGGGCTTACCCAATATCCAGCTTATCCATTCACTAGAAACAAACATTATAAACAAATGTATAAGACATTTTGAATTCTCATGAACATTTGATCAATCCATAAGATAGCTGACCCTACAAGCCGTAGGCAACACATCTAGTGCAGCACTTTAAACTAGGGATGAGCGCGCTCGGATTTCTGAAATCCGAGCCCACCCGAACGTTGCGGATCCGAGTCGGATCCGAGACAGATCCGGGTATTGGCGCCAAATTCAAAAGTGAAACTGAGGCTCTGACTCATAATCCCGTTGTCGGATCTCGCGATACTCGGATCCTATAAATTCCCCGCTAGTCGCC
The DNA here is from genome assembly GCF_038048845.1 of Mixophyes fleayi. Classification (NCBI taxonomy): domain Eukaryota; kingdom Metazoa; phylum Chordata; class Amphibia; order Anura; family Limnodynastidae; genus Mixophyes; species Mixophyes fleayi. The sequence continues at coordinate 294,566,611 of NC_134404.1, read as the reverse complement.
GCCATCTTCACTCGGGCATTGATCAGGGTAGAGGGAGGGTGTGTTAGGTGGTCCTCTGTGCTGTTTAGTTCTGTGCTGTTTAGTTCTGTGCTGTTTAGTGCTGTGCTGTTTAGTGCTGTGCTGTTTAGTGCTGTGCTGTGCTGTGCTGTGTTCTGCAGTATCAGTCCAGTGGTGCTGTGTGCTGTGCTCTGTCCTTCTGAGGTCAGTGGTGCTGCTGGGTCCTGTGCTGTGTCCTGTTCAGTCCAGTGGTGCTGTGTCCTGTGCTCTGTGCTTCTAAGGGCATAGTTATTTCCCCAATATTCCCCTGTGTTTAAAAAAATAAAAAAAAGTTTTTTTTATAAAATACCAAAAACTACTTTAATATTTTTTAATTACCACAAAATTTTCACAACCAATCCTGCAGTATAAGCCCATTGGTACTGCAATATTACCAAGTTCACACATTCAGCAGTAAAAGTCCAGTGGTACTGCAATATTACAAAGTTTACACATTCTGCAGTATCAGTCCAGTGGTGCTGTGTCCTGTGCTCTGTCCTGCTGAGTTCCGTAGTGCTGCTGGGTCCTGTGCCGTGTCCTGTTCAGTCCAGTGGTGCTGTGTCCTGTGCTCTGTGCTTCTAAGGGCATAGTTATTTCCCCATTATTCCCAAGTTTGTAAAAAATAAAAAAAAAGTAAAAAAAAATAAAAAAATTAAAAAAAAAAAAAAATATATAATAATTATAACCAAATTTGCAAAACCAATCCAGCATTATAAGTCCATTGGTACTGCAATATTACCAAGTTCACACATTCAGCAGTAAAAGTCCAGTGGTACTGCAATATTACAAAGTTTACACATTCTGCAGTATCAGTCCAGTGGTGCTGTGTCCTGTGCTCTGTCCTGCTGAGTTCCGTAGTGCTGCTGGGTCCTGTGCCGTGTCCTGTTCAGTCCAGTGGTGCTGTGTCCTGTGCTCTGTGCTTCTAAGGGCATAGTTATTTCCCCATTATTCCCAAGTTTGTAAAAAATAAAAAAAAAGTAAAAAAAAATAAAAAATTTAAAAAAAAAAAAATATATATAATAATTATAACCAAATTTGCAAAACCAATCCAGCATTATAAGTCCATTGGTACTGCAATATTACCAAGTTCACACATTCTGCAGTATCTTGTGCTACATATAATGGAGACCAAAAATTTGGAGGATAAAGTAGGGAAAGATCAAGACCCACTTCCTCCTAATGCTGAAGCTGCTGCCACTAGTCATGACATAGACGATGAAATGCCATCAACGTCGTCTTCCAAGCCCGATGCCCAATCTCGTAGTACCGGGCATGTAAAATCCAAAAAGCCCAAGTTAAGAAAAAGTAGCAAAAAGAGAAACTTAAAATCATCTGAGGAGAAACGTAAAGTTGCCAATATGCCATTTACGACACGGAGTGGCAAGGAACGGCTTAGGCCCTGGCCCGTGTTCATGACTAGTGGTTCAGCTTCACCCACGGATCTTAGCCCTCCTCCTCCTCCCCCCCCCTACAAAAAATTGAAGAGAGTTATGCTGTCAGCAACAAAACAGCAAACAACTCTGCCTTCTAAAGAGAAATTATCACAAATCCCCAAGGCGAGTCCAAGCGTGTTGGTGGTTGTCAAGCCTGACCTTCCCATCACTGTACGGGAAGAGGTGGCTCGGGAGGAGGCTATTGATGATGTAGCTGGCGCTGTGGAGGAACTTGATGATGAGGATGGTGATGTGGTTATTGTAAATGAGGCACCAGGGGGGGAAACAGCTGATGTCCATGGGATGAAAAAGCCCATCGTCATGCCTGGTCAGAAGACCAAAAAATGCACCTCTTCGGTCTGGAGTTATTTTTATCCAAATCCAGACAACCAATGTATGGCAATATGTAGCTTATGTAAAGCTCAAATAAGCAGGGGTAAGGATCTTGCCCACCTAGGAACATCCTCCCTTATACGTCACCTGAATAACCTTCATAGTTCAGTGGTTAGTTCAGGAACTGGGGCTAGGACCCTCATCGGTACAGGGACACCTAAATCCCGTGGTCCAGTTGGATACACACCAGCAACACCCTCCTCGTCAACTTCCTCCACAATCTCCATCAGATTCAGTCCTGCAGCCCAAGTCACCAGCCAGACTGAGTCCTCCTCAATACGGGATTCATCCGAGGAATCCTGCAGCGGTACGCCTACTACTGCCACTGCTGCTGTTGCTGCTGTTAGTCGGTCATCTTCCCAGAGGGGAAGTCGTAAGACCGCTAAGTCTTTCACCAAACAATTGACCGTCCAACAGTCGTTTGCCATGACCACCAAATACGATAGTAGTCACCCTATTGCAAAGCGTATAACTGCGGCTGTAACTGCAATGTTGGTGTTAGACGTGCGCCCGGTGTCCGCCATCAGTGGAGTGGGATTTAGAGGGTTGATGGAGGTATTGTGTCCCCGGTACCAAATCCCCTCGAGATTCCACTTCACTAGGCAGGCGATACCAAAAATGTACAGAGAAGTACGATCAAGTGTCCTCAGTGCTCTTAAAAATGCGGTTGTACCCACTGTCCACTTAACCACGGACATGTGGACAAGTGGTTCTGGGCAAACGAAGGACTATATGACTGTGACAGCCCACTGGGTAGATGCATCCCCTTCCGCAGCAACAGCAACAGCTGCATCAGTAGCAGCATCTACAAAATGGCTGCTCATGCAAAGGCAGGCAACATTGTGCATTACAGGCTTTAATAAGAGGCACAACGCTGCCAACATATTAGAGAAAATGAGGGAAATTATCTCCCAGTGGCTTACCCCACTTAGACTCTCATGGGGATTTGTGGTGTCAGACAATGCCAGTAACATTGTGCGGGCATTAAATATGGGCAATTTCCAGCACGTCCCATGTTTTGCCCACACCATTAATTTGGTGGTGTAGCATTACCTCAAGAGTGACAGGGGTGTGCAGGAGATGCTTGCGGTGGCCCGCAAAATTGCTGGACACTTTCGGCATTCAGCCAGTGCCTACCGCAGACTAGAGGCACATCAGAAAAGCTTGAACCTGCCCTGCCATCACCTCAAACAAGAGGTTGTGACGCGCTGGAACTCCACCCTCTATATGCTGCAGAGGATGGAGGAGCAGCAAAAGGCCATTCAGGCCTACACAGCCACCTACGACATAGGCAAAGGAGTGGGGATGCGCCTGAGTCAAGCGCAGTGGAGACTGATTTCCGTGTTGTGCAAGGTTCTGCAGCCATTTGAACTTGCCACACGAGAAGTCAGTTCCGACACTGCCAGCTTGAGTCAGGTCATTCCCCTGATCAGGCTGTTGCAGAAGCAGCTGGAGAAAGTGAGGGAGGAGCTGGTAAGCCATTGCGATTACAGCAAGCATGTAGCTCTTGTGGATGTAGCCCTTCGTACGCTTTGCCAGGATCCGAGGGTGGTCACTCTTTTAAAGTCAGAGGAATACATTCTGGCCACCGTGCTCGATCCTCGGTTTAAAGCGTATGTTGTGTCTCTGTTTCCGGCGGACACAAATCTACAGCGGTGCAAAGACCTGCTGGTCAGGAGATTGTCCTCTGAAGAGGACCGTGACATGCCAACAGCTCCACCCTCATTTTCTTCCACATCTATGGCTGCGAGGAAAAAGCTCAGTTTTCCCAAAAGAGGCACTGGCGGGGATGCTGATAACATCTGGTCCGGACTGAAGGACCTGCCAACCATTGCAGACATGTCTACTCTCGCTGCATTGGATGCTGTCACAATAGAAAAAATTGTGGATGATTACTTTGCTGACACCATCCAAGTAGACATGTCAGACAGTCCATATTGTTACTGGCAGGAAAAAAAGGCAGTTTGGAAGCCCCTGTACAAACTGGCTCTATTTTACCTGAGTTGTCCCCCCTCCAGTGTGTACTCGGAAAGAGTTTTTAGTGCAGCGGGGAACCTGGTCAGTGAGCGGCGAAGGAGGTTGCTTCCTCACAACGTTGAAAAAATGATGTTTATAAAAATGAATAATCAATTCCTCAATGAAGTACAGCACTGCCCTCCAGATACTACAGAGGGACCTGTGGTTGTGGAGTCCAGCGGGGACGAATTGATAATGTGTGATGAGGAGGAAGTAGACACTGTAGGGGGAGAGGAATCAGAGGTTGAGGATGAGGACGACATCTTGCCTCAGTAGAGCCTGTTTAGTCTGTACAGGGAGAGATGAATAGCTTTTTTGGTGTGGGGGCCCAAACAAACCAATCATTTCAGTCAAAGTTGTTTGGTAGGCCCTGTCGCTGAAATGATTGGTTTGTTAAAGTGTGCATGTCCTATTTCAACAACATAAGGGTGGGTGGGAGGGCCCAAGGACAATTCCATCTTGCAACTTTTTTTTTGGCATTATGTGACCATTCAACAGTCGTTTGCCATGTTCAAAAAGTAAAAGAAAATGCCAACAAATTCAATAAATTAAATCAAAAGTTAAATGCCCTGTCATTATTTAAAACAAGAGGTTTTGACGTGCTAGAATTAGTGTAGTGTTAAGATGTTATAAACACTACACTTGGAAATTGGAGGAGGTAATGTGGCCCCGGTATCAAATTGGGTACCGGGGCCACCCCACTATGCAGTCCAGATACTTGTTTGGTGGAATTCTGACACGTGGAGGGTGTATTTATTTTATTGTGGCCCCGGTATCAAGTTGGGTACCGGGGCCACCCCACTACGCAGTCCAGATACTTGTTTGGTGGAATTCTGACACGTGGAGGGTGTATTTATTTTATTGTGGCCCCGGTATCAAGTTGGGTACCGGGGCCACCCCACTACGCAGTCCAGATACTTGTTTGGTGGAATTCTGACACGTGGAGGGTGTATTTATTTTATTGTGGCCCCGGTATCAAGTTGGGTACCGGGGCCACCCCACTACGCAGTCCAGATACTTGTTTGGTGGAATTCTGACACGTGGAGGGTGTATTTATTTTATTGTGGCCCCGGTATCAAGTTGGGTACCGGGGCCACCCCACTACGCAGTCCAGATACTTGTTTGGTGGAATTCTGACACGTGGAGGGTGTATTTATTTTATTGTGGCCCCGGTATCAAGTTGGGTACCGGGGCCACCCCACTACGCAGTCCAGATACTTGTTTGGTGGAATTCTGACACGTGGAGGGTGTATTTATTTTATTGTGGCCCCGGTATCAAGTTGGGTACCGGGGCCACCCCACTACGCAGTCCAGATACTTGTTTGGTGGAATTCTGACACGTGGAGGGTGTATTTATTTTATTGTGGCCCCGGTACCAAATTGTGTACCGGGGCCACCACACTACGCAGTCAAGATAGATAGATGCGTATCATAGATAAAGTACATTCAGTGGTGTGGGGCAAATTGAAAAATATTCAAAATGCACTGACATTATCAAAAACAAGAGGTTGTCACACGCTAAAACTCCAACATGTATATGATGGAGAGGATGGAGGAGCAGCCGTATGTGTAGTGTAATGCAGACCTGTTGAAGGTTTTTTATATATTTTATTGTGGTGCCCAGTGCCCACTCCTCTACGCAGTCCAGGTACATTTATTGGTGCGAATCAAACAAGTTGATGGTTTTCTTATTATATATATTGTGGTGACCCACTCCTCTACGCAGTCCAGGTACATTTATTGGTGCGAATTAAACAAGTTGATGGTTTTCTTATTATATATATTGTGGTGACCCACTCCTCTACGCAGTCCAGGTACATTTATTGGTGCGATTCATAAAAGTTCAGGGTTTTTAATATATTGTGGTGACCCACTCCTCTACGCAGTCCAGAAAGATACCTTGTTGCAACGTTTTGGACTAATAACTATATTGTGAGGTGTTCAGAATACACTGTAAATTAGTGGAAATGCTTGTTATTGAATGTTATTGAGGTTAATAATAGCCTAGGAGTGAAAATAAGCCCAAAAACTTGATTTTTAAACTTTTTATGTTTTTTTCAAAAAAAATCCGAATCCAATACCTTAAATCCGAACCGAGACCTTTCGTCAAGTGTTTTGCGAGACAAATCCGAACCTCAAAAATAACGAAAATCCGGATCCAAAACACAAAACACGAGACCTCAAAAGTCGCCGGTGCACATCCCTACTTTAAACCCAAGTGTGAAGATAAAAAGAAAGCCATCATGGTATTTGTGTATGCTCTAAGAGTATGGAAGGACACCGCGTTTAGCAACATTAGAATAGAAAGATGTATAAGCGCCCTGTAATGTTAAAAAGCAAGTATGTAGTGTGGTATGTGTAAAGGATAGAGAGCAGGCATTGTATTATGAGATGCTTAAATGAATAAAAGCAAACAGATTTGTGTAAAAAACAAAATCAAGTATCGCTTATGATGGCATCAATAAGCAAATACAAAGCGGTTATACAATTGGGCAATAATCACAAATACAACCACTGTTATAAATTTTACAAGGTAACATCAAGAATGGCTCATGCTAAGCATCCTATGCTACTAATGGAGTTCAAGGATGGTTTCTGTTCAGTTTGTTAGGAGTTTAACAGCTGATTTATGTTTAACTGGCAGTTGGTTCAAGTGTTGCCAAATGATTGCTTTATAACACACTTTTATGTCTCAATAAGCTGTTACTACAGATTCTTAGAACAGCAATTGGCCCTAGTTAGTGTAAACTAGTGTGTGTGTGTGGATCCTTTTGACATCCCCACGTTAATGAGTATGCCAAAAAAAACTCTTTAATAGGTGTAACTAGCTGTGGCAGCATCCATTGTGTGGTTTTTGCTTTTAATCATATAAACATCCATTTGGTTATGCAAAACCTGCTCCCTATCCTTTACACATACCACACTGTACACTTGGCTTTTTAACATGAGACTTAGCGCTTAGACTTCTTCTATCTATTCAAATGTCTTTGTGAGGAAAGGATAACTCACACCAGTGAGCCGCACAAAAATACACTATCAAAAGGCAGTTCTAAGAGGATACCAAGTCTACTTCTATTCATGATCAGCCACTGCACTTAGATAGCTCTGCAAGTGAGTTTGTCACACCCTCACTCTACCAACCACTCAAACCTCTGATTATCAGTCTACTGCAGAGAATAGAATTACAATTACCAGTATGGGACAAGCTATGTGCATAAGGCCAGTTTAGTTGCTGTTGAACACAAAGAAGAAATTGAACATAATTAACTCACTTTGCAGTGAGCTGGAAAAGGGTGGCTGGTTGCGGTTAGACATCCTGTATGCATTAATAGGGTTATAAGCGCCACGTGGTGGGACGCTGCTGTAACATCCACCTCCTGAAGCTCCTCCCCTGTGTGGCATGACATGGCTGGAAATGTAGGAAAATGGTTAATATATCAGGAATACTAGAACAGAGACAAAGATACACAAATAATCCCTAACTCAATAGCGGATTGTGACCAAGACCGACCAAATACTGGGGAATACAGATTTGAAGGATCTAACTGTTCTTGGACAAAAGGTATTGACTTGGTGCCATTATCTACTCCATTAACATAAGTTTTAGAACATGCATCTACATTTAGGGACATTATGTAGATTCTCTTCAATTATCTTTATAGTCTTATGTTGTAAAGACTATAAAATATCAGAAGCCAATAACATTTTCAACCAGACCGCCCCAAATTTGGTCTATAGCACCAAAATCAGCTATATGTTCCAACATCTGACCATTGTGGCTAATAAATCGGACCTTCTGATAACTGGAATCAGTGCGAGTGTATAGACCGTTTTGTGAAAATCAAGAACCAGACTTCTTAATCACAACCAGATCAACTTATGCTATAAATCTTCACTGCTGGGGAAAACAAAACAACCATATCTACTTACCCTAAAGTTCTAAAAGCCGATTGATCCAAATGAACCACTTTTCTGTTTTGATTAAAGCCTGTTTGTGGCCTCCAAGGCCTGCCATTGTTATTCGTTCTCTCCCAATCTCCTGGTTTTAAAGTTATAGCTGGCTTTCTACATTAATGTGAAGGAGAAAAAAAAACCAAGAACACACACTAAGTTGTGGCACAAAATTGCAATTCCTCCACTTCTGTTTTATGAGACAAGAGTTACTTACTTGGCACCTTGTAAAACCACAGCTTTGAAAACATAACCATCTTTAAATTGTGGATCTTTAAACTTGATGCTAAATAAAATGGAAAGGTTACAACATTAATTTTGGGTTTCAAAATGGTTTAATACACAGACATAAAAAGCACAAGATTTGACTCAAGTACACTTAAACTATAACCATTACTTTTAGATTGATTGTTTTAGACTACATACCTAATAGCAAAATTCTGAGACAAATCTCGCAACATAGGGACTGGAGACTCTACAACCCTAAAATAGCATTAACAAAAAACAAAAGAAAAAAGTTAAAATGTTCAAAACAAGCGTTAATTTCCAAAAACTAAAATGCAATGTCTAAGCAATTCAATGGTAAAGATCAAGCCATGTTCATGCAACATAAGTGATTGATTACACAGTTCGTAGTTTGTAGTGAGGTTACAAACTATGTCAAATATCACACTATTCCCTTAGTTACCATCTTGGTCTCCAAATAATTCACTGCAATAATATTATACATGTTTTCCAAAGGATATGTGGTGTTTTTAGGGAAAATGCTCCCCATAATAAAACATTTATACTCTGGATGTTAGTAGCCATTTCAGAAGCAATAGAGGCAGGAAACCTATGGTTCGCCAGCAGTTATGAAACTACTCAGAGACCAGCAGGGCTTACTGGGCTTTGTAGTTCCACAGGTAGCCCAAGAACAAATTATATAATGCAGAAGTGTCTTTTGAGACGAGTTTTTCTCACACCTGTTCTAAGCAAAATGCTTATGGGAGTTTATATTAAATTAGCTTTATATAGTTCTTTACTTAATGAGGTCATTACCTACCAGAATCTTTGTGATAAATTAACATGCTACAGTGTAATCCAACTGATAATATATTAACCAGACAAAAGGACAAGATGAACATGTACATATATTTCACTCTGCCCATCCACTTGAATGCATGTGATTAGCACATAAACGTTCAAAGTTTTCAATAAGATACTAATGATAATATCATTACATTCTACTTTTGCTTCAAATCACTTAGTGGAACACAATTGGCGACGCAAAAGCATTTGTCTACCACTGGGTGATCTGCAAAAGATATTAGAGAACATCTATATTTTGAACTTGTGCAAGAAAACAGAAAAGCTGTCAGACACCAGTGCACAGATGCATTGAAAAAGACATGTAGAATTCTTACTGGAGTGGAAGAACTGCTCCGTCATCAGTTTCAAGCATTCCCTGAATCCCATGGCACAACTCTGGTGGTATATCAGTTGCCTATGGAAAGTGGTAAATAGCAATAATGTAACAAAAACACAGGGCCTAGATTTACCATTGTCAGAGAAGTTTCTTCCAATGTTGAGCTTTCCCCAAACTCAGACCGTTACTCAGCATTCCCATACAAGCCCACTGCAGCAGCCAGTCACTACCCCCACCAGGCTCAAACTGGGGTATAGATTTACCAACAAATAGATTAAGAAAAACATCCCAGTGCCAAAAAAACTCCAGCAATTTAAAAAAGGAACAAGGGCACGAAAGAAAAAAAAAAAAAAAAATGATCAGTGATGTACAAACACTTGGGTGTATTGTAGCTTTCCCATTAAGGAATCTCATCAGAACTACTGAACAATGACGTACCTCTTTAGTACTGGTCTTGTAAAGCTCATGTATGAAGTCATTTAGGGAATGAGTTCTTCCAACAAACAGATGATCACCTCCAAGACTATTTCTTCTCACTGACCCAAAGAAAAAGCAACCACCACTTAGCGCCAAGGATTTCTCAAGAGTGTTTTTTTTTTTTGCTTCAAAAGCCACCATTAACGTATAATACAAACACAAGCCAATTCATTTCTGCATATGATTTTCGCTTTCATAAAGCAATTTAAAATCTTAATTGCGCTGCTAAAATTCCCACTTTTTCTAATTGTTCGGTGGGTGCCGTTTTAACAGATACTCAAGAAAAGCTTTCCTGTGAAAACAGATCATTGAAGTCACAAGAAACCTGCAAATGAGAGTTTAATTAACAAGTTTTAATGCAAGGTGGTTCTATTCTACTCTCTGCACCCGCTAAGGCTCCATTTTATGTATCAAGGATCATTCAATTTACTGCAATTAAATCATCTATGAAGCAAAAGGTTACAGATTTGTTTAAAGGCAATCAATAGCAGTCAACCATTATATCTTTCATTTGCAGCCAAGCAGAGCATAACGACAAGTACGCTAATGCTAAAAACCTAAGTGATTACACAGACAACACAGGCAAATAGAATCATTTTACTTTCATCAGGAGTGAGGTCAGGGTAAACCTCTTCCAAAGCAGCTCTTAGACGGCGCTCATCAACAAATGGCAGCAGAGCAACACCTGTAGGGGAGAGGAAGCAATCAATTAACTAGCAAAGGCGAGGAGAAACGCAAGGAGGCCGATGAGCCTGAAACAATACGGGGGCCAACGTCACAAAGTCTGAGGCGGAAGCATTATCATGTTCTCAAGTATTTACCGAGACAGAAAACCAACGCTACCTTTATAGATACATCACAGGACAAATTTACATAAAAAGGAAAATTCGGGAAGTATAAAGATTAGAAGTCCAAGAAGATCTGAGACCGTATAAAAGGCACAAGTGAAAAGCTTCTTAATATCGTTTATATTACACTAGGGCACATGATCTTTCTAAACACACAGTTCCATTTGGAACCATAGAAGTCGATTTTACCAAAAGATTCTCATACAGGCATAATTTGCCTTCATTGACACTCCTATCATTGTAAATTGCTATTCAAAATATAAGGATACGTTTTACGTACATTCAAGTAACTTGACATACATAGATCATCATCATCATTCATTTATATAGCGCCACTAATTCCGCATCGCTGTACAGAGAATTCATTCACATCAGTCCCTGCCCCATTGGAGCTTACAGTCTAAATTCCCTAATATAATCACACACAGACAGAGAGGGAGAGACTAGGGTCAATTTTGATAACAGCCAATTAACCTATCAGTATGTTTTTGGAGTGTGGGATTAAACCCACGCAAACACAGGGAGAACATACAAACTCCACACAGATAAGGCCATGGTCGGGAATCGAACTCATGACCTGTTGTGGTGTTGTGTTGTGTGACATGCTGTGAGGCAGAAGTGTTAACCACTAGGCCACTGTGCTGCCCATAGATATGTTTTTATAATACAGAAGTTGCTAACTTATTTCTAGCAAGACACATAGGGTGTTCAATGAATGCTCATTTTACCTTGCCAAGCAAATTTTTTCCCGTTTAAATCAATGGCGAAGTCATCAGGGTAGAAGTCAATAATGCTAGAATCCTGAAAAATAAAAATAAAAATTGAGCTATGATCAGGTTCTTGCACATTAAATCACCTGCCCATTGGCAGCACCACATTACAAGAAAGGCAGTTACAGTGAAGACATTGAAACCATTTAGAAACAAGAGAAACAAAACACTCACAGAGTCAGTCATGAGTCTCCTCCATGTGAGAGGTAGAAAGTTACCACTAGCAGCTGGAAATACCCCCATCAGTTGCTCTAGTGGTTTAAACTGAAAAGAAGAAAATAGTGTTTTGGTTTCAATAGTTTGCATAAAAATAAAACACCCACAGAACATTTTATAAAGCTCAATTATTAAAAAAACAACAAACACTTACTGGTTTTGTGTCGATTTCAAATTCTGAAAAAAGCTCCGTAATATTTTCAAAGTCAGAAGCAAAGGGAGCATAGTGAAATGGGAAGAACCAATTCCAAGAAGCACAGCCCTGTTCAAAAAAAGGTAAATAGTTTTACAATAGTGAAAAAGTTTTACAACTACTCTTCTTCCACTCACAAAAGAAAAGTCTAGTCTGAAAATGACATTAATTCACTTTGGATATACTAAAAAAGGTCACACAGCACAGGTGAGAAGTCTTTATGAGAGACATTAATGGAAATGATTGAATACGGACACTGGAAAAAGCAGATCTACATTAAGGACACACGGCGCCCATAGCTCTGTTTAATCCCACCCCTCCCCCATCACAGAGTACATTGTTAAATTAAGAATTGTTCAGGCAGATTCATGAGAGATAACAGAATCAACCTGGACTGGGAAAAAGAACGTTGTCACCAAACAAACCAGTGTGTTTAGTGTTCAGAGATATTCATATACAGTTTTAGACATGACTTAATATCTCGCTTTGTTCCTGTGAAGCTGTATTCCTGTGTCTAACAAAAGAGCTATCAATCCAATCCATCCCAGTCTGTCCTGTGCGGAGCTCTGCTAATTAGCAGTACCCAATTCAAAGAAAGCATTTAGGGGGAGGTTTTAACAAGAGTTGCCAGCAAAGAGGTGCTGCAACTGCCCCCACCCAGAAGTAAGCTGTTCCAGGCAGGGCTGCCACCAGTACAAATGTAACTTGCAGGGTTGCCTTGTCGCAGCTCTCTGTCCGGGAGAAGCGCATCTCTCTAAGGAAGATGTGCACCTGGGGGGCTGTAAAAGGCAGCAGTCGTGGGGCCTCCACATCTTATGAGTGGATGTGGAATGTGGATAGGCTGCCTACAAGGGGACCCACTGCCTCATCCCTTAATTCAGAGTGGAGTCCTCTCGCCACCCCACATCTCAGAAGCAGCTGCTGCCTAGAAAGAGCCAACTAGGTCTCCCAATCCCCCCCCCCAAAAAAAAAAAAAAATCTGTTTGGCCCAGTGCTGGTAGGGCTCCATACTGCTGTACTCAGTGTACCCTGGTTCTATGTCCCAGTGGTTATGAGCCTACTATTGAGTCCAGGCATATAACAGATTATTGTCCGACGAGGGCTTGTACTGATCACTTCAATTACACTACACTTCATGTAACGTCACAATATTGTAGGGTAAGCACTAATATTTTCTATGAGAGCTTGCCAGTACTTACTGAATCACTGATATTTGCATTTTTGCCTATACATTCCACTGGCACAAGATAAACAGCAGATGTAAGCAGTCTGAAGTTAAGCGTTTATAAACTGGCTTCTTTACAGAAACTGAGCAGCCTGGGAACGTCACATAACGAATGCCATAGTAAGGTGTATTGTGTACCTGGTAGTAGTATCTTAAAACCCAGCAGAGACCTTCAACGTATGACTTCACAACTTTGCGCCTGAATTTCTCATCGGAGGAATCAACATCAAATTTGTTTTTATAGTAGCGCTGCTTCCATCCATCTTCCCACAGTCTGTAAAGAGAATGACCAGTAAAGAAACTGCAGTGGAAAGCTACTTCGTATATTCGTTTGTACAACGTCTATTGAATGCCATGCGTTGCTGTAAACAGATCACCAATGTTGTGAACGACTAACAATACAACAGCAATATGTCCAGCTTAAAAACCATTGGTGCCACTGGCCTCTACTCTAGCCAATGGAAGCATACAAAATGTTACATGTGTTCATGTTTGTACTGTAATAACAAAGTAATTCATACATGCCTACTCTACCAGAAAGTTCATAAAACTCCTTAAAGAGAAAACAGGTCACCCTCCTGGGTCCATGATTTCCTTTCAAGGAGGATGAGACAGGCCTTGAGGATGTGATTTGTATCATGGCCTAGCAACCCGCTGCGTGATTACGCAATCAACTGCGCAGCAGGGGCAGAGCCATGATGACACTTCATGTCCCTGCACTTGCACTTTAGAGTAAGTTTAAAGCAAATATATGCACAAGAACCAACTTTTAAAAATTATTGGGGTGTGCCCTTTTACCCCCTCGATGGCTGGAAAATGCCATAGACATGGTTGGTGGCAGCACAAATGTTGCAGGTGTTCAGTCAACCACAGTACTGGCTCCTATGACTGTGTACAAACCCCTCTAAATGATATCTGAAGAAAACATTGACCAGTATTCATTACAAACACATGAGCAGTTACATTAGTATTTCATGTCCTTAAAATGTTTGACTCTCCTATAAATTGGCTTTTAATATAGAGATCAATCAAGCTGAAACGGTCTCATGTCTACTATTCCGCCAATACAACAGCTGACACTGTGAATCCACCCATGGAGGTTATTTAGAACTAGGCAGGCTTCAGAAGGTATGGCTACAAATTCAACTCTTTTGTGCATAACCAGTTTAAATATTGTTGTTTAACCATTGTCAAGACTTATTTAACAAAGGACACAAACCATTTTTGTGGTTACACTTGACCCCTTGCCGACACGTGTGTCCACAGTTCTGAAGTGCACAGGACAACACAGGACAACTATCAGATCATTGGCATGTTGACAAGAGGACAGAAAATTAAAGGAAAATCAGTCCACAGATTTTGTGGACCTGTGCACTTAGGCGACTGAGGACACGGCTCTATGCTACAGGGATAGTGTTATAAAGTGAGGAGAGGAGGCAAGCAGGAAGGTAGAAGAGTAGTAATGTGGGGGGATCCTGCCCAACTGATGAAGGAAGACAATTATAAAAAAAAAACAAACACCCAACTTGCTTGCACAGCTGCTAAGGCTAATCTCTATTACTGTTTATTCAAATATAGGATTTCTCTTCCCAATCCATTCAATCTTACCATTTTTTTTAATATGGATAGATAGATATATAATATAACAAATCTGTCAGCACTTAACTGCCTATAGTAATAGGCTTGGTGTCACTCCTAAGAAGGGTATACCATATAATAATGACCAAATATCTTGTGACAAAAGCACACACACAAATCTAAAGTATTTTTCCTTAAAACCTTTTTAGGGTTAATTGTATCATGGTGATATGTGGAAAGCATACCAAAGTCAACCACGTGACCACCCTATGCATGGATGATTCAAACACCATTCTGTTTTGGCCATACCCATCTCAATGTGCTGATGAAGTGGATTTCAGTAAAAAGTGTGAAGTCTCCAGACTCATTGTATCTTGACTTTCCAGCATGCTATTTGTAATACTAATGTATATGTAGAATATGAACATATGCTGGTGATGTCATGTGTTATGTGTACATGTTTTGAACTTTATCAATGTGTTGGTATATTTTTGATATTGGAAGCAATGGCATTCCATTACAGAGCATCATTTATACAGTGCTAATATGGTTAGCACTGTATAAATATAGCAAGGCACTGCTGAGTGCAAGCAATGGGAGTTACAACCAATCAGGAGACATGCCTATGCAGGGAACGACAATGATGTTATTTTAGCAGAGACAATGATGTTTATTTTAGCAGAGGGACAGTTGTCCGTTAATCCAGCCAGAACACACCTCTCTGCAAACTGACCAACATTTCACTACGCAAAGATTGCACTGAAAGATGCAACAGAACATTCATAAGTAAAACACGACACCTACATATAGCTTCCTCCCCTGCATTCCCGTCTTCCTCCATACGTTGCATTGTACCCAACATTCAAATAAAACCCAGGAGAGTTCCTCACTCTATACATAAATCACACACACACACACACCACCTTGCTATATACAGTTATGTTAGACAAACACTACACCACCTTAAGTAACCATGGTTTTTCATCCATTCTCAATATGAAACATCTGTAAATCTGTGAAAACAATTTCACTAAAGGTTTGTTGCTCTAAACCCCTCAGAGTAGGGCATTTTGATATGAAACACTCACAGTACTTTGTTTTTCTGCCTCACTTCCAACACTCATGCCCATATCCAACACCAGACTGAATACCTAACTGCCCAGGTTCCTTTGCTAGTTGGAGGGGGTACCACCTGATGCCAAAACATACTACACAGCAACAAATATCACAGGATATTTGGGGAATGGCTTCCCAGCATCTCAAACAAGATTATGCCCTATTCCTTTATATGCAGTTTTTATCCTGTAAAAGGGAATTTCAGCAAGTTATTCCAGGAGATAAATACATTTTTGGCTAATAAAGAAACCTGAACATAGCAAAGGTTAAAGCTAGGACATGACTTCTTAGCTGGCATCGCAGCATGTGTTACAGAATAGCAGCTGACAGAATATAAGCACACTGTGGGCAGAATTCTATTGCATTTAGAAAATAAACTTTCAGTATCACCGACAGGCCAAATACTTTATATAATGTATGCAGGATAATCTGGCATGTAAAAAGCTTAGTGAAATCTGGGCCCAGAGCAGATTCTAAAAACATGCAACAGATAAGTTATAAAGTATTTCACTCACCCCAATAGCGACAATATTCAGAAAGTCATAATATAACAAGATTGGTAGAACAATGATCTAAATGGCTAAAATAGTCTATTATTCTTACAAATAGGTTTGCAATTCAGTAAACAAAGCACGTAAACAACTAGGCGTTTCTAGAGAGTGGATTTATAGGCTGCATTCTCACAAGTATTGGTTTAATGACTGCCTCCATTATGTATCTGACAGTTACATACCAGCTATTAACAAGTCAGCTAGGGTAAGGGATAGAGATACAGACACATTTCCATACCAAGAATTAACCGCCCTTTATTAAATCCCAAACTAAAAAGCAGCACAACAAGAAACCAAGGAGTCATCGCAATAACTTTCTAATGCCCCGTTTTGTACCCGTCTGAAAAAATGGTACATCTCAAACACACAGCAAAACCACACTTGGCAGTATATTCATGTATTTACTTTACATTCACATCAAAGGGAAGTATATCCAAAATGTCCACAGAAATCATGTATTAGGTGTTAGAGACACCTGCACAATTATATTTTTGAAGTACAATTTTACACACTACAGATCAAAGTAGTGCAATTGGAATGCAAAACAGATGCCCCATTGAAATCCGTTAATGTGACACACTTGAAGCAACCAAGTTTAAGGGTTAAATATTCATCAGGAATACACTGGTATTCAGATCACATAATCAAATCAAAATCATTTAATGTCTAACCAATACAGTGCATGGTCTCAAAGGGAAAGTGGCTTAAAGAAAGAAAGCCAGCGCGCATACTAATGTGGATACTTGGATTTAACAGCTTTAGCTTGTGCATCTCGCCGGAATTTACTGAATATTGTTACCCTTCATAAAAAGATCATAGAAAATTATCCAAAGGCACCGCTACCATAAGCTAAATGGCATTCATTAGACTCTACCCAAATGCTGCAATTTGCTGACAAAGTGCTGCATACAAAAATGGCTTCACCTGATATTATCTTCTGGCTCAGGCTCACTGTCGCTGTCATTCGCTTTCCTTTTTGTTCCTGATGGAGATTGGCTGTCATTAGCATTCTAAAGAGGGAGGAAGACACCTTAATAACAAAATGTATACTAAGCCAACAAATCTCATACACAACCTAGCACAATATTTTTGACATTCTAAGAAAAAAAAAAATGGGGAACCGAAAGGTCTTGCCTTTTCTCAGCCGTTTAAACACTTTACTCAGGAATTCATATTTTAGTTGCTCATTGAATGGTGACATATTTCTGAGAAATTCTGTCCCAATCCCCAAGTCAATGACTTAAATATAAATAAACTTCTCAGCCAAAAGCATTGTATCACAAGGCACATCTTTTTACATTATTCAGGGTATATCCATCATTTCTTTAATCTTATTACATTAAAAAGGCTAGGTCACGGAAATATTTTGTTTTTAGTATCTTGTGCAGGAGTAACTTATTTAAAGTACCATTTGTGCTATTCTATCCAAGACAGGCTCTCTCGAGCCAGCACAGGGCCAATGTTTAGAGGAAGCTGGCTTGTGACAGGGCATTTTGTACATTAAAAAAATAAACAAAAGTAAATCAGATGGCAGCAAACATTCAAACTCAGACTGTATAATGCAAGTCTTGATTAGCTATTCCCTTTTACAAATGCATGAATCCATTACGGATTTAGCATGTCACACCAGGTTGTTATTTAACTATTGACTATTATGTCTACACTGTACATCAAGCAATAGGATTATCTCAGTATCTAACCAAGAACAAGATACCATGCCTAGATACAGTGTTTTGGCAACTTCGTATCCCAGAGATAATCTAATTTACCATTACAATCCTTATATGCTCTGCAATTGCTCCCATGAGTTTTTGTTCAGATAACCTCAATGATTTATCATCAGTTTTCTATCAATACAAAGGTTTTATCTATTGAAAGCCTTTTAAATCGCTTTGATCTTTGGAAGCATTTAAAATCCACATGCATAACAAAGTCTTTGAGGACGCCACTTTTATTTTATTTGCTTGACTACAAATGAGATCTGTTACTTACAGAATTCTGCATTCTCATTTCATAAGCAGTGTGTCTTGGGTTGCTGATGGAGTCTGGGAGGGACATGTTTCCCCGGCCTAGTGCCCGAGGTGCAAACTGCCCGGTGGGAACAAAGGATGGGTTTTGTTCTCTCTAAAAGAGAAGAGCAACAAATTAAATTTAAACTAAAATATAAAAAAAATCATAAATGTACTGCAGTATTTCACAACTGCCCTCATACAAACCTCACCTTCATCCGCTTTTTCTTCTCTTTTTGTCTCCTTTTAAAGCCCTCCTTAAAGAGACAAAGATATTTACACATTTAATTTATAAGTAGAAAGCACAAATACTTACACGCAGGTTATCTCAGAGTCACTTTTGCTTAGGTTAACGTAGCAAAATGTTACTATATTCATTGATTTTCATCAATATTTACTTGTAGCATGACAGCACACTATTCAAGCACATTATGCTTGTATCTATTAAAGAGAGAGTCTGTTTACACCTAGCTGTAATAACCATGGAAGAGAGCGGAAGTATTAGTAACCGAGACATACATCATCTTCTTTCCTTTTTTTGAAAATGCTATCTTCAACTTCCCCGACTGCAAGCATGATCATCTGCACTCTTTCCAGGTTCACAAAGCCGCTCTCTGTAAGATAGCCCTGCAAATCAAATAGGGAAACGTCATTACAAGATTCAGAATGCCTAACCTAGATATATGCAGTCATTAAATATTAGTATTGACAATCTAATGCTCAATGGAGGCTTAGGAACATATTCAATTGACGGCGGGATCGCCGAAAATCCCGCGCTCCAAAAATATTACCGTTAATACGGTAACATCTCGCTGGATTTCAGCTCGCAGCTCCCTGAGCTGCGAGCTGAAATCCAGTGAGTAAATTACCGTATTAACGGTTTTTACACGCAGGATTACCGTATTGATGGTAATTTTTGGAGCGCGGGATTTTCGGCGATCCCGCCGTCAATTGAATATGTCCCTTAGAATGTGCATTTTGTAGCCAGATACAGTGATCAGTTTTGAGGAAGAGCAAAGCAGCCAAGAGGGCTAAAAATGGTCATTAATTTTTGTTTTTTTGCTTCCATTCTTTAGTGTCATTAACGGATGCATTTTAGTCATCAGTCTCACAGAAAACAAATCACAGTTCCCAGACCACCGTTTAAAAAAGCCACAGCATTAAAGATACACTTGAAGCCATAGTCCAACAGAGAATCGCCTTAAACGTGATGCAATAATTTGCTCAGTGATCTTGAGTAACAGACTACAATCCTAGTATTTGTTAGGATTTTACAATATTGAATGTTTTCTTAAGCCCAATGTTTCTACAGTAAACAGACTCAAACAGTAGAAATGCTGAGAAACAAAAGAAAAACAAAACAAAAACGGTACTCACCCCAGTCTTATGCACAACATTCTTGTAAATGGTTACAAGACGGTCAATAGCACCCTCTCTGACAAAAAAAATAAAATAAAGTTAGAACACCAGTTAGCTGCTTTCTACAATCCAAAATACTAGATTAAAATGTATTGAGAGCAGGACGCACCTGATTTCAAGAGATGGTAAGTGCGGTAAGAAATCGTTCCCCACAAAGAAACACATGAAAACCCAGTCATCCACACTTCTATCAAAGTCGAACGGGAAGGGCAAGTTTGACATAGTCAGCTCTCTTTCCAAGTACTGAAATAGATCAGATTGAACTGTATGTTGCACAATAGTTAAACACAGTAAAAGAAAGAGTGTAAACTTTTAATAGTCCATACCTCTCGCAACACATTGAGACGAATAAAAATAAACTCCTGCTCACAGCCTGGGGGAGGAGTGCTGGCAAATTCATCATGCTGGAAAACACATTTAATGTACATATGGTTAAAAAGAATATACTTGCACACCCCCTATGTACTCTTCTAGCTAATGCACATTTGTCTCACACCACTTTTAGCACTTTATGGCTCAAAAAATTCAGAATTATAAAGTCTCACCTCTCCTTTCTTCTCTCTAGCCAATCCCTGACATTCCTTCAGCTCATGCCCAAACTGACCACATAAGGCACATGGTCTTGGTTGGTTAGGCTTAAACTCTTCTCGGATGATGGTAAAGTTAGGTTCATGAGTAGCAAGTCCAAGCATGATGAGATCGGCTGAAAATAAAACGTGTAGAAGATTGTTCATCATGAAGTAGGCTTACAATATGAATGCACTATTAGTAAATGAAGGTTCACTGGACAACTCGCACTATTCAGACAAGAAGTGATACTCGCAAAGCACTTTCCATGCATAGTAACAGGATGACAAAGTTGGTTGCTGGTGTACAGTCAAGTATAAAAGAAAGTATATTCTCATGTTTTAAAACATCAGGACATACATTTCAGTCATCTAGTCCTCACCAAACCCCAAAAGTTGCTAAATTTAATCTCATGTGACAGTTAAATAGGAAATGTATTGAATATTAAAAATAAATGAACAAGCAGCCCTGTGTGAAAGGGCACCACAGGATTCAGTAGCTTACAGAACCTTCTTAAGCAAAAATAAGTTGATGTAATAGTTTTATGTGTGAGTCTCTTACATTGTATTTTGAGCAATTTTGGTCACTGCTGCTCACAACAATGCTTCAGTTCATTGTGGTGCAAGGTTTAGCATGCCATAGATTGTAAGCTTGCGAGGAGGGCCCTCTTACCTTTCTGTATGTATTACCCAGTATTGTATAATTACTGTTTGCTCCCAATTGTAAAGTGCTACCGAATCTGCTGGCGCTATATAAAGGTTAATGATGATGATGATGATTGCTGACACACTGCTGGGGCCATTGTTCAATTTGATGAAGAGCTGTCTGATACATGGTCTCAAATATTCCTTTAGAATACTTTGGTATGGAGAGGAGTTTGTGGTGTAATCAGTTACTCCAAGACATAGATTCTGTGGCAAATTTACCTTTTTCATGGCTACCCTTCTATCAAGGACATTCTCCCTTTAAAAATAGTCTAACAGGCATGTAGCTTTTGGAAAAAAAAAAAATTCCCAACACATACAGTGTGTTCTTTGTGAATTTGCTGGGACGTCCATTCCTGGAAAGATTATCTTAAATGCTCTCAATTTGTAAAGAACCTTGAGTGCTGTAGAATGAGGGACTTCAAACAGTTTGGAAATGGACTAGTGGCACTACCAGAGGCCTGTTCGCTTTGGCAAGCTGGTAACACAAACATGAAAGCTCAAACCTGTACTGCCCCAAGGCCTAGGTCACACTGGTTCTTTAATGTCTAAAGATTACAGACCATGTTGTTCACCACCACACTACTTATAACAAGCTGTAAAGAATATTTAGTTCCCTATCCAAAAACAAAGCTTCGCATCAGAATGATGGGAAAACATGCTACATTTAGAGGGCTATTCCACCCCCTCAATTTATTGGTTGCTATGTGCTCCTCTAGACTGTTTTACCAAATACATTGCTTTTACTTTCTAGTTTCTCTGTGTTTTTCACCGTATCTCTGATCACTCAGAAGTTTATTTCAATGCTCTTGGATAAAAACAAAAGACAAAGCTGCTCTCTAGTTACTACTAACATCCAATTCAGACAGCAGACCAATCCCAAACCGAGCACCACCACTAGGCAACCTTTGGCTGTCAACAAGCGGAGCATCGCTTAGGGGGCACCTGAATGATTGAAATAATGTTAGTTTGGGTCTTTATTTTCCCCACAGTGCCCCAACGTTAAGTGCTACAGGCTGCCAAGCTGCTCTTAAGTCATGTCGGTGACAGGCTGGAAGCGGTCACAGCTCAGTCTGACAGAGGAGCAGAAGATGCTCCCTGCAATGTAAGAAGCAGTGGAAAGGGCAAGTCAAGGGGGCTTCCACCAGCCCTGTGTTGTATACCAGGGTTACTAAAATTAAATATATAAGACTACATAGTCCACTGGAAAAAACACATGTATAATCCATAAACTGTCACCTAAAAGTTGAAATATTTAGGTATGCCAGTTTAACAGCTATTTAAAACCACCCTTGACAGATGCCACCGATTAGATTTTACATGGGCATTTTGGCTTCCCTCTGTTTTAGTATTTTGTACAAAATTCATTAAAAAGGCAAAACTTCATACCTAAAGATGGTTATGTGCTGCAAAGAGACACTGTACATAACAGCACTACAAAAGAGCAATTTTCACACTTTAATTAGAAGTGGCAAAGGAAACAAATGTTTTGATTTAACCTCAAACAATTCCACACAGCAGTTATAAGATGAATGTCACGTTTGCGGTTGTTGAAATACTTTGCTAAAACTGTTGCCATTTATGCTAGACTTGTATTGTTTTGCATAGAGATTTATAAAAAGCTTGATAAATTCATTTGAAAAGCTGACCTATAAACTGCAAGGAATGCTTTAATTAATAAAAAAAATACAAGCATTAAACCGCACAATGAAAATACTTTAATCTGCATATTATACAGAAAGTCACAATCAAGTGCTTACCGTCAGCACCACATAAGCAGTGATGAGTATTTGGGTCGTGATGAGGCTGAGCTGTTCAGAAACAAAAGGAAAAAAATAATATATATCTAGTCGGTTATCTTGGGAGATACTACAGCGCTAAACCACTCAAACAGTGAGCACATAATACCTCTTTGTCGTCTGATGTAATCCATAATTTTATGTTCACCTTCACCTGGTGCACTAGCATCTGATAAAATGACCTACAAAGATGAAGTAGCATAAAAACAATGCACACAGAAGGAAAAATAACTATACTAGAAAGGAGAAGTAATATTCCCCAAGGACCCTCCCCTCCATCTAGCTGAAAAGAAATCCCCATGGCCAAGGACAGGCCTGGCCAAGCAGGTGTTGAGTAAATTACCCAGCATGCTTTGCCAGTTGATAGCCAGCCATGGCAGGCAGGGCATGCTGGGATTTATAGTTTCACAACACCTGGTGAGCCATAGGCTGGCCAGGGTAGGAGGTAATCATCCAATGCTTCAGTTACCTGCTTTCTGCCAGTCTAAAGAGTAAACCATACTTCATGCACATAACGTTCAAAATAATAATCCTTATAATAAGGCATTGCTGAAGTATGAATTCAAAGCATTATCTGATTGGACAACTGGGTATATGCAATTGTCCTGAGCCTTTAGCATCTCCAAAATCTTGATTATGAGACCCCAGTGATTTTTCTGGTTGTATGGATGATGTGCACGACAACATTTGAGGGAAAATATATTTTCTGTACCACTTCCTATGCTAAATATGAGGTTTTTGCAGATTTTACAAGTTTATTGTGGGATATTTCCAATTAGAATTATCTGGCAAGGAAAATTTATTTTTGTTTATTTTTTTTAACCTTTAGTGACAAATAAAGAAATCATATTAAACTTGGGGGCCAAAAGATGAGGCACCAAACAGCACAAATAAGGTAGATAAATATTCTTACTGTAAGGTTTTTCCAGCCAGGGTCATTATTTAAACGATCTGCAATATAATAGCGCAGACATTTTGCCAGGTTGTCCATAAACTCTGTGCCCTATAACAGAAAAGTCTTCATTATTAATAGATACTGAGAGATGAAATTCTGAAACTTAGAGTGGATTTGTGGACTACTTACAGGTGTAATACAGTTACTATCAAATCTCTCCTTCACCTCTTCATTCGGCAGAAAGCCGCCTGGTGAAAAGAGAAAATGTTTATATAATGGGAAACTTTCAAAGATATTTATTTATTTATTTTTTAAATGGTGTACAATTTAACACATTTTTACAATTCTGCCAATTTACCACTCCATTTAATGAACTAGAAAGTTTGCATAGGTTACTTTTTTTGCATTTTATTCTAGTGAAATTCTTGCAAGTTGCTGCATATGGAGGGCGTTTGCTTATAGGCTAAACATCTTCACAGCAGTAGCAAGATAATAAGATTAGCTTTATTTTATATATAAAATACCATACTGCTGTATGCGCTATGGATATTCCGCCCCCCCTGCCACGCCTGAAATAACCGTTTTGTAAATTTGGTTTAGACTAAGCAACAAAGAAAAATTAAATATACACTTAACAATGGCTCTTGCCTGTTAGTAAGGAAAATGGCATATAAAAAAAGTCAATAGTCTGTACACAAAATATATCCTTCCACATTCATGTAGATACTTCCTGTCTATGTGAATGCACACTCAAAAAATATAAGTATATCTTATGGTCCCTCTCTTTGTCCTCCAAAACTTTGGAGGAAACACAGTGTGGTTTTTTTTTTTGGTTTTTTTTATAAAAACTGGTGTGGTCCACTTACATGGTGGATAATAAAGTTTGTGTGTACTTTTCTGAGAGTGTTCTTTTTTTTACTTTTGTTCTCATAATTAGACAAGCAGAAATACATTACAAGAATGTGTGTTATTACATTTCAAGGTCGGATAACAGCTGGTGCAATGTGAGAGCAATACTAGGAGAGCTGCATTGGAAGTAGTAGCAGACGCTGACAGACTGGTTTTACTGTTGGTTGCAGAACAGGGGGGCAAGCGCACCACTGGTAGAAGTGTATACATGTTCAGATGTGCCAATGGGACGCGTGAACATTTAGTGGGTAGATTTAAATGGATTATTGGCACACGTATTGTTTATTATTTATATAAATGTTTGCTTATGGTGTCTATGAATAACAAAGGCAGAAAAGGAAAACAATTGCCTTTAGGATACAACTGTCCATGCTCTTACCCCCAAGAGCTTGATATTGCTTCTGAGGCCCAGCACACTGCATCATTTTAGCATGAGGAGAGCGCAGAGCATGCTCAGTAGACATTTATGACCATTTTTTAACCTATGGTAACCTCACACCCTACTTGATCCTTAGTTGTTTGTAAGAATATCCTTATGTCTATCCCAAGCAGGTTTAAATTGCTGTACTGTATTAGCCTTTATCGCCTCTAATGGGAGGCTATTCCACATATCCAGTGAACTAGCCCCAAGTGAACTCTGAAAGGAAACCCAGGCAAACACGTTGAGAACATACAAACTCCACACACACTACAAAAACATACTAGTAGGTTAAGTGGGTGCTATTAAATTGACCTTAGTCTCTCTCGATCTGTGTATATGTTAGGGAACTTAGACTGTAAGCTCCAATGGGGCAGAGACTGATGTGAGCGAGGTCTCTGTACAGCGCTGCAGAGTTAGTGGCGCTATATAAATAGCTGATTATTACGTTTAAAGAAGTAAAAAAAAGGTGAGTCTACAGTTTGAAACTGTTAAATTATACTGGTTTTCAATAGAGTTCACTAAACACACTATGAAAGGCCTGAAAAAAATATAGAAGCAATCAGGAATCAAGTAACAAGCTCCACTGAGAAGTAACCGAAACATACATCTCTGCAATTAGAATGCAGGACAAAGTGCAAAATGAAACAGAAGGAAACTCTTCCTAACACTTCACACAAGAGAAACGTTTTCTGAAAACACCCAATAGTTGGTAAGAAAATAGCTCTCAAGTATTAGCAGGCCTTCAGTGTGCATTAACGTGGAAGCCCCAGTATACACAAAAACCAAGTCAATGTGAACAAAAACGGATAATCCAGTCTACAATTTTAAACAACCAGCATCAGCGTACCCTTGGATAGAACTTCTGCACGTATACGATTTTTCTCCTCTGTCAACTCCACACCTTCTTTGGATGCTCTAAAACGTCTTGACCGCTGTTGATTCATTTTAGCACGGGGTGCCTATTAAATAAAAGAACTAAACATTCAAACTGTTTCAGAGGTACATATTGGGGCATATTTAATTGTTAAAAAGTTCTGCGGCGTTAAAACTAGTACAGTTAATACGGTAAAATCTAGCTAAGGGAGCTGCAATCCGGCGAGTAAATTACCGTATTAACTGTTTTCCCCACGCACGAGTACCGTAATAACGGTAACCATGCGCGGACTGCGGGATTTTCGGTGTTTCCGCCGACAATTGAATCTGCCCCATTGAATGAAGTTACATGCATTCAAAGTGACTGTGTGAAAGCTGCACCAGTATTGCACTGCAGCAACTCTGCACCATTAAAATTAAACAATATAGTAAATAGTAAACCATAAGTGGCTGCCAAGTCACAGGACATTTATGCAAAAGGCAGTCTTTCTACGTAGAGATTATAACCATGGTTATAAATATGGTTTACTCCGCACCCCCTAGATTCTCTGATTTACAGCCATGTAGAGCTCTGCTTTAGATCCTCCCCAATACAGCACTTGCTGACTGCATTGAGGAAACCACAGAAATTCATGCTTCTTAACCACATTCAAGTTGGAAAGAGCAGGGCTAATAAGCAAAACCTTTTTGTGCCTCTAACACAACTGTAGCGTTCCCATAAGAACTATTTTGACAATGAGAATCAGATTGAGCCATGAGTGTACAGTATAGGGCATGCGTTAAAGTGTGCACAACTAGTTTGACTTACGCACCCTGGATGTAGAGAGTCCTGTAGGCCCTAGCCCTATAATTATACAATAATTGGCTGATGTATTGAGGAAAATAGGTAGGGTTATAGATAGAGCTCCTCTGTCCTCAAATAACCATTTAAGATTCCACCCAGCTATAGTGTATGCATTTTATTTTTTTAATAACCATGCTTTACAAAACTATCAGTATTTTAGTATCCATGCAACGATGGTATCTGCCTTTGTAGTTTATGCCACGCAATTCCCCAGTAGTATCCATGCAATCTGGACATAAACGTCATGCAGTTTCAAAATAATGATTGGTCAGGAGGGGTATAAAACCAACCCCTTAGCAGTAACCCAGTAATTCCATGATTAAGCTTTCAAGCGAAACGTACGTCGGGCCGGCGTCACAATAGGTGACGTCAAACCCGGAAGTGGGCGGAGCCAATCGCGGCGCTGTGCCTCTCTATCTAACTACTCACTACTAGGGGGAATTTCTCTGTTTATGAAATAAATAACACATTTCTCAGTGCGGTGTCTCGCCGCTAAACCGAATTACTTACCTTTAAAGTAAATCCTTCTGCTCACAAGCGCATAGTAACAACAATTACGGCGCTTTATCGCTGTAAGGAATAACTTACTTTTAGAGTAGATATCTTTCTCTCTACAAGTGCATACCAAATTTAAGTACAGCGACCTATTACTATACTTTATAACCTATTATCAGGGGAATCCCTTTGCCTATAAACCCACAATAACAACACTGAATAAGGTACCTTGTCGCTGCACTGTGCAGCCTTGTGGCAAGGCAGTAATATAGGATGTATGAATGAGTGGTTCCACCGTATTACACTGTCTCCTATTAGGGTGAATCCCTTTGGTTATAAATTCTTTTGGTTATAAGCGCACTATTATAACATAAAATAAGGCGCTTTGTCACTACACTGTACAGTTTATTGGTAAGGTAACAATATAAACCGCACATATGAGTGGTCTCCCTGAAGTTATGCCATTAGGGAATAAGTAAAGCCACGTTATATATGTTTTGTTTATCTGGGAATATCCAGCGATTCAGCTTCTGACTATGGTTAGGACTCTGATTTATTAATAACAGAGGGACACTCCCCAGTGAGTCAAGATCATAGGGAGGAAGTTTACGTTCTACTGCCATCTAGAGTCTACATGAATACAACAGGAATAGGGTTTTGGTGAATGTAACATAGTTACCATACTATAGGACCTTATAATCATTCTCCTTGGCTATTTCTCACCTTACCCATTGTGTATATTCATGTGGAAGGAATTTCTAATTGGCAGATCTTCCCCTATTATCAGTACTCTCAAGATTGGCTCCACCACAGGGTTATACTATTTTTAATTCTATTTTTTTCAACACTATTACTTTTAAATACTTCGCTTTTTTAATCAGTTGTATACTGACATACACTCTTTTAACGCATACCATTAAAATATTAGTATTAAATGTCTATTTACTTCACACCTGGAGTGCTTCTTAGGTCAAGACTCTCTTTCTCTTCCAATTCAAAAACTATCAGTAGCCCAGGTTCTCATGCCATCTGTCCAGCCATTACAACTGCCTAAAGACTAACAATGTTGACAACAATATAACTCTTGTACTATTAATCCCAAACTGTACAGTGCTGAAAGGTATTAAATGTTGCATGAAAGTAAATACTTACCACACCATCTATAGCCATGTACAGCAACCTTCTGGGCCTTACAATGTTAAATAGCCTATCCATATACTCAAAAATCGCAACCATCATTTCATCTTCATTTTTAGGTGCTGGCCTGAATTTGGGACAAGATAAATGTGTTAAGGTTGGAACTTTCAGGTTATGCATAGTAATAAAGAAGTAAAGAAAGCAAATTACTTGTCCTCTGGGTGAGTACATGGATGAATGATCCCATTCATATCCAAATACAGGTTATCAAACTCCACTTCATTTGGGTTTGGTTTACTGGTATCAACCGGTATCTTGACTCCATTGCATTCTTTATACTGGGAGGGAAACAAAAATACAAAAAAAAAAAAAATAATTATTCACAATTAAACCAAAACTAGACTTCAGCAACCAGTTAAGTTAATTTCAGTTGTATCATGGTACCACCACCATCCCACCAGGTGTATCCAGGCTTTTTTTGCTCATGTGAAATTCAAGGCAAACCATTAGTGCTGCGTCTTATGGGTCAGGTGGAAAATACTACTGTGAAAAGGATCCTTCACTGGTGAAATAACTAGGTCACACCCCCATGTCCCCAGGACCACTATCTTCATTCACAAGGAGGAGGAAATGTCAATAATTACCTATGCATAGGAAAAACTGTCCCAGCAGTTACACAAAGCAGCATAAAGTTCTCAGTGCCAACCTTGTTCATACAGCTATCTTCCAGCTAATCAGGAGTAGTTCCACTTTGTCAAATGCAATAAATCATTGATCCAATTAGCAGGAATTGTACATGGAGCACCAATCACTATGTGGAGTCAATGAAGCAGTGCATATAAGACTATGCACTATCAGCCAAAAGCCACCATCAATTTTTTCCTCTCCTTTGGCCTCATTGCTTAGGTTCCAAGAAACCAAAGTCTTATTGCCATTCCAGGCTGCCTCAATTTTTTTTTTTAATTGACCTACCCAAATATAGACAGTAATTTTAAAAAGGTTCCATTTATACCACATCCAAAAATGATGCACACCTTCTAGCATGTGAGTTTGCAAGTTTGAGGTCAGTCAATCCTTAAATAAATTGAATGTGTCCAATTCTAGTGATTGAAGGGCAGTTTGCACAGCACTACATGGGAGGACTGTAGAACTTAACTACAACTCTCACTATCCATTTAAAAAAATGCAGTCAACAGCAGCTGTGAACAGTATCTGTTCCACATGCCTGGCTGCAACAGCTAGTGTTGGAATCTTGCATAGCTGCTAAGGGCTGCAGACAAAATAAAACAAAATTGTACTAAGTGAGGGTTTAAGTGGGAGTAGACAAGTCAGACCATCCCAAAGCTGCATAACAGAAAGCACTGCACCCAGAGCAACCAAGTATAAACAATGTTTCACAGAAGGCCAGACACTAGTGGATCTTCAAAGCTCACAGGAACCATGTATGGCTTGCCCTTTTTTTAGAATTTAGGAGCTAGCCTAAAAAATGTAGGAGTCAGGCAAATTTTAAAACATTTTTATATGGTTTATTGGTATATTAGTTTTCTGACGTTGGGCTGTTATCCTAATTTTACTACCCATCAATAACCACATTATTAACCCCTCACTCCCCACCACTATGCAGCTCTCAGAGCATCATACATTAGTTAATCTCAAGTTCATATGATCAGAGAGGACAGAATATGTGATCTGCTCCTCTCTTAACAAGTTTAAGTTTGGCACTCCAGAATGCCAGGTATTTCACAGGGCATTCATGAGCGTCAACTGGATGCTGGTGGGCCAGCTGCTGCATACACCAAGCCTTTTCTTAGGAATGGAATGCCACATGGCAACGCTCAGAGAGCGAAAAAAAGAAGGAGGAGTCATAATTCAGGCAGATAATGGCACCAAATAAGTTAAGTACCTTGTCATCCTACCACCAAGGGCTTGCCAATCCCCCAATACAATAACAAATATGAATGCTTGGGTTCAATATTTAACAAAAAGCCACTTAAAGTAGAATTATCCTTCAAGCAGGATGAAAGAGCAGCCACAAAGAAGATTGTCCCAAGGCAAAATTTCTTCCTTGTTCAGAGAAGGGTTTATTTTCATTATGATGAATTTTAGCGCAGTGTGAATGAAAGGATAAAACAACGTTCCTTGTGGTTGCTCTATTTTGCCTCCAAATTAAGAATTATTTGACAAGCTTAGGGATCCGCAGTCAAACACGCAACTAGTACCATTGTATGGAATAAACCCTAAGGCTGTCAGTGCCAAAACTGGGGACAGACTGGACTGAACAATTTGAGGGATGAACAAAAAAAAACAAATCTAAGATTGATGCATGTTGTCAGGTTTACTACCTAGAAATTATTAAGGAAGATGCACAAGTCATGCATTGCAAACCAGATCAATATATACTCTTGGATGAGGCATATCCTATGACTACCATGTTTCTATTAAGCACCAGAATGTCACTACATTTTGCCTGCAGATGGGGATTATTATTAAAGGATCACAGTCATTAATTTTCTTTGCTTTTTCTAAATACCACCACCATGGACTGTGCCCAGAACTGCTGAATAATGGTGGCATCATCCACATTTTATCTTGTCCTCCGTATAGAAGCTCAGATACATACCTACCTTACAAATAAAACGTGCAGGCTGCAATATGCCTGTTTCAAAGCCAATGTAAACCAGAACAGATAATTTTTTTTTATAAATGTGCACATTTTGACAAATTTGGGAATATTTCAAATGCAATATTTATTTAGATCAAGAATTTAGTGCCAACATATCCTATACTGCTGTATAATGGTTTAAATGGGAAGCACAAACTCAATAAAAAAAAAAAGCAAAGGACAACAATCACACGATAAATGACCATTTAGTCGGATATTTCAAGAGTGTCTACAAATCCCACAATCATACCAAAACACATAGCATCTCTTGATTCAGTTTTATAAACTTTTTAAAAATCACGATCAACAATGAAGGACAAATTTAGAAGCATGTCTGCACTCACGGCAAGCAGTGTAGGTAGATATCTGTAGAGTGCGCAGAGTCACAATGTTTACAGAAGATGGTTATGAGTGATGAAGATCACAGATCTAAAAGGTAAATCGTGTAGGTGTGTACACATGAAATCGCCATCAATCAGCTTGACGGCATAAGATGCAGGCATTACACTAGCCATGATCATTCTATAAACGTTCAGCAAGACAACTACATAGGCTGCTCTGCACAGGGAACTTTATTTCTTTGCATGTTTGCATTATTCATAATCATACAGAAAACAGCCAGCTTGGAACACTATCAAAGGGGACATAATAAAGAGAAATAGAATGGAGTATATGTTAATGCCCATTTCTCAAAAGTACAGATAAAGGCTGACAGCAAAGAGGTAGTGCAACAGGGGTATATGCCAATAAAAAAAACCAAAAACAACATTTTAGACCTGAGATAACACAAATTATAATGGCTAAAAACAAACATATAGGCAAGCCAGATAGAATAACAAATGCTGCAACCTGATCAGATTAAGTCTCCGTAGTTTGAGGTGACCTGTGAGCCACACACAGACAACTTTCACAAATATGGACAAGTTATAATGATCTAATTTAATATAATTTTGCTTGTTTAGGGTGGGTAACAACTCGCAACGACAGGCTAAGCTGGTTAACAATGACCAAATTGCCTGATTAAGTCTACTCGTGTCCACCAGAGGCCATCATCAAAAAACAATAAAAACAAGGTAGTTAATGTGTAAAAAAAAAACAAAAAACAGCTTATTTAAATTCATATAATATGGGCATTGTCTTCTGACAAAATAATTACTAGTTTTTAAGAACTTCTAGAAATAAGTACAGTACGTTGGATGGAAACCTCCTGCAGCCAAAGTACACTAGACTACACAAGTACATTTTACACGTAACCCTTCAAGACACGTGAGATTTTCACTGTTCTGAACATCCGTGTTTAATGCACAGCGTCACTAGGGTGCCATAACAGTGTTCATGCAATACTACCTTCTAAATGCACAGGAGGTCAGTCAGGTGATTGAAAAGCGGGTAGGTACACACATGGGAGGGTTTGCCATTGCCCAAATACCTCACCCCCATACACTACATTTATGACAGTTCTGTGGGTTAGAACTGTAAGGAGGAAAACACTTCTAAGAACCCTCCAGCTAATGACTGCATTATAAAAACTATAACAATTGGGCTACAGTTTACAAATCATTTTTGCGACAATCTGTTTTAATGAATTGTAAAAGCTAAAACATAAATAAAGGTAGTTATTTTGTTGGTCAGTGATTTTTTCCCCTGGCTATAAGAAAATAGAAATGCAGAACATAAATTACCTATATTCCTCCTTATTGGCTGCTGAGAAAAATATGAAGCCCTGCCCCCCCCCCCAGTGGCTTCTGGAGGTGCAGAGACACTTTAATAATTCCTCAATTCAAACAAGATATCCTCGATAGATGGAAACCACCTAGGTGACCTACAGCTTCCTCATATTCCAAGGTATCACGTTATAATGCTTAACAGAGTTGTTGAGTGGACTTTAACCAAAAGTTCTAAACAATGGATCACCAAAGAAGAACCCCATCTTAAAATACCCTCTGAGAACGCTGTGCGGCTGCCCAAAGTACACATAATGCAATACCCAATAATTGCCCCACAACTGCTCGCTGGAAAAGACTAAGAACATAGTCACATATTCCCACTCATTTGCCGTTAAGGGGATTTTTCGTGTCGGTCAGCTGGTTATTTTATCGGGGGTACGCTCATTTGCTGATCCGGTTGGGATCTCCTCTCAGTTCCGATAGTCTTGCACAGTCAGCCAAGACGGAACTTTGTTTACCTACCCAAAAACCTGCATATACTATTTCCACCTTGATCATACAAAAGTTAAAGATCACCCTCCATTTACTACAAGGTGGTGGGGAACATTTTTTTTGACATCGATTGGACAAAGATTTTTCAGACCACGCAAGCTCAACTAGCACCTCTGTATTGGAAACCCAGTATAGGGTCTTATCCCACTGGTATGGATACCCTGGCATCCTACAAATTTCAATAAATGCTAGTGTTGCAACAATGCAGTTGGGGTTGCCTGAATTTGAGAGCATACAAGACAAAGGTCATTTCTATTGCAAAATTAATTTTAGGAGATGAAGTCCCACTTATCCTGAGCTCAGGTTGCTTAACATGATTAAAACATACATTTCTAGAAATAAAAACAAAAGCAGTTATCACAGTCAGGTGGAAGGCTACCTTACTATAAAAGAATGGTTCACTTTGTCACGAGCCGCGGCGGTACTCACAGCCGCCGCGGCTCGCTTCCTGTAGGTCCCAACGTCCCGGCCGTCACCATGACGACCGGGACGTCATTTCCTTCCAACTCCCGACCGTCGCCAAGGCAACGGTCGGACGCTTCCTCAGCGCCGTGTCCTGGCAGCCAGGCGCGCATGCGCTCTAGGGACAATCAGGCAGATTCAGCCTGTGGCTGAATTAGCAGGCATTAGCCTGCAGGTGTGGATTTCAGTGCTAAGCCCTGATTGGTCTTGCTAGGTGCTGGCAATTAGTCTACAAGTGTGGCCTTGTCTAGGGGCAGGTTCTGATTGGTTATGGGTTGTATTTAAGGCAATGAGGTCTGCTGCCTCATTGCCGGTTATAGCTTCTGTGCTCCAGTCTGCTGACCTGCTTGCTCCAGTTCCTGTATCTACGTTTTGACTTCCCGTGTATGACCCTTGGCTTCGTATTTGACTTCGCTTGTGTTTCCTGTGACCCTGATCCTTGGCTCGTTTACCCGTTCTGCTACTTTGCCTGTGACCTCTGACCTCAGCTTGCTCATCGTTTCTGTTACCTGCTGCCTACCTTTTGACCTCTGCGTGGACCTGACTCTTCTTGCCTGGGTTCTCCCCAGCCGGTACACACTTCACGACCCTCTGTCAGTCTGCAGCCCAGTCTGTCCCCACCATCAGGGGCTCCAGTGAACACCTGACTGGCAGAGTAGACTCCGGGTTGTGTTGTGCCGGCTGGAGGGGTTCCTAACACACTTAAATGAATATAAACGATAAAATTGACTTCTCCAATGAAGAATTTCATGAGGTTTTTGCAACTTGGTAATTGTGGCAAGAGTTCAAGTATTCAGATAGGGTTCACAGTTATACAATATGCCATCATGTTTTCTTGGCAATACATCTCCCCCCCCCCCCATTCTCTCTCCTTTCTCTCTGTGCTTATATGTTAACATGTGTCAGAAAACTTCTCTGCAGATATTTTCTGATGTTTCTATGTTATCCAAACAAGTTGGATTATTTTATTCAATAAAAACAAATTCTTAAAAAATAAATAAATATATTTTTGTTCACTTTAAAGTGGCTGTGGAGGGAGGTGTAAGCTGGAAGACCAATCAAAAGACTGTCAGTGACTGCATCTCCTGACTGGTCCTGCTGCCAAGTCTTCCCCCAAAGAATCACACCTCCCCAACTGCACAGAGCAGCCCCTGGGACAGGGGTTCCTTAATTATCTTCAGAAGGTAAATAAGCAGTCTTTCTTTATTTTTTAAATCCACAGCAATACAGCGTTAAAACTGCAGGCTGTAGGAGAACAAGAGAAAATATATAGCTACCCAACCTGAAAAAATAAAGTTAGTTAATCACATCATTTTAGTTTTAAGAAAAAGCTTATTCCAATACATTCACAAGTCAAACAACAATAAAAATTGGACATTTCCCATAGCAAATTAAATAACTGCCAACCTATATATAGAGCCACGTAAACAGTCATTACACAACGTTTACCGAAGCCCATTTAATACTAAAATTATGACTGGCGAAACTAGAAAAAACATCATTACTTTTGAAAACACCAACCTATACCAATCTTAGACAGGGTCAGCTGTATTGTCCCCTGCAGCTATTGCACTACTACTGAATAAAGGAGCTCTAACTTATAAACTAGGCCACCAAGGCAATTTAACCAGATTGCTCATTAGGAAATGCTGGAGACTAAAACAGTCAGTAAAATAAGAAATGTAAAGCACCTCAATAGCAATATACATTCACATAAGGATTCAGGATAACAAGAAGGTGCACTAAAGTCAATCAAAATTAATGGGCAATTTTATAAAATTGAAGGTCAATATACAATAATGTGGCAGACATGGTTCTGCATACAAAGTATAGATTGTTACGATTGACGGTACTATAGTGATGTAGAAAAAGTTTCACACATGCATTTCATTTATAGTGGAGCATCCATAGTCATGATATTTATAAAGAAACATCCAATAGACCAACACACCACCATGTAAACACTGCTAATCTATGGCTCAACATAGAAAGGTAAAAAAATAAATTGATATGAATCATTCAATCCTCAGACATAATGTGTATAACTTGTGGATCAAATACATAAGGTCCCAATCATCACCACTCCTGGGTGGGGGGGACTCAATCACATCAGTGTAGCAAGTTAATGTTTTGATTCCATGAAGCGATGTGCTACCGGTTTCTCAGTAGGTCCAATTGAAAAACAGCTTGATTGGATGATCTATGATTCACCATCGAGTCACAGAAAATTCTGATTATACTCCCAACATAAACTAGTCTAGAAGGACTTTTACATGCAATCCTGTATTTTTATCATGATCTTCGTTCCCTAATGTGGCTGTAATAAAGTGTGCAGCTGTTGCCATCTCACAACAAGGGATACGATATGAAAGAGTTTGTAACAACCTGGTCTAGATGAGCCAAGACAGCCAGGATTCACATGACAGTACTCCAACAGGATGCATACAGTGTTAAACATCCTCCTTGGAGTATTCATGTGCATAGCAGCGTTCACTAATCTCTAGTAGTTGTTCTGCTTTATTATTACTGTCAGACAGGTGGAATAATTCTGTGCAAGAAACTCACCTGCTTCAATTATGCTGGACAATACCTAGCTATCACAATACCTTTAAAAATGGCACAGGTAACAGTAGGCAACTACCCCAGATATAAAGGGAAAGGTTTCTACTGCAAACCCTACTTCTAAACTATGAATTTTTGTTTGGTCCAACAAACAAGCACTAGTCACACAGTTTTGAAACAATGGCATTGGATACCACAAGATACTTGTATGAAACTCATACCCAAGCAACATTAGCTTCAATAAATGGTCAATGAATATAATCGCTTCATGTTCCCGTGGTACAGCAACAGGCCTCAAAATGAAAGAATTGAATTCACCACATCTTGCAGTAAAAACTGTTGGACACATTTAGAAAGTTGTTTGAAAGAATTTACAGCATTTAATTATGTTCTATTTTGCCAAAAATAGGTATATTAACAGAAAATAACAAGTGTGAAACATGTACATTTCCTATTTACATACATAAATATAGATCTTTTAAGGGACTGTCACAAGCTGGCCGAACCAAAGGTATACACTTCTTGACGCTTGTTGCCCAAGCTGGGTAAACATCTATGCAATTATTGTGCAGATCACATGGCTCACAACAGTTTGTTCAGATATTACAAGTGTGTACGCTGCCTCAATCTTGTGTAATCGCACGAAAGCACTTCACATATGCAGATTTTGTTTTCTAAAAATCACGATCAACAATGCCAGGCAAATGTGGATGTGTGCACGCACTCATGACCAGTAGTGTGGACTGATATCTGTAGAGTGTACAGAGTCACAAACTTTTCACCAGATGGCTATGGGGCCTATCATACAGTAAATCTGTGTAAAATTCCAGAAAACTGAGGTTTTCGGGGATTAACCAGAAAAATGTAATTTATCATCACTGCATCGCAGCAGATACACTGGCAGTGGGACATGGCTCTGTGCATATGCCCGATACTATCGGTTGGCGCATGCACACTAAGATTTTCAGAAAAATGCCGGAGAGATCTCTTTGCACCGAAGAGGCTGAGGAAAGTAGCAATAAATATCCCATACGATAAACATCTCATACGAGCTTACATCCTAAGGGATGTAAGCTCGTATGAGCAGGGCCCTCTTTCCTCCTATCTCCATACCTGTTCTTCCGCTCCGTCTCTACTGTATTTGCCTGCCCAGAGTTTCTGAAGTATTGGTACTTTGTGTTTATTGTTCTGTACTGTTTTACCCTGAATAGTCTACTGTTTGTACGGTGTACGGCGCTGCGGAAACCTTGTGGCGCCTTACAAATAAACGATAATAATAATTAAACTTCACAGGGATAGCAGTTTAACTTGACTGCTGTCCCTGCTGAAGTTTTTGATAAATATAAAAGATAGTTTTCAATCCTTATTGCAATGATAAGGATTGAACTCTTTCATACTATGCGGTGCTACATAAATATGCCCCTATGAGAGATGAAGATCACAGATCTGAAGGTAAATTGTGTAGGTGTGTATGCATGAATCGGCATACTCAAGACTTTCAATCATTGGTGAAACCGCCTAAGTGTGTACCGAACTTTACTTTTAATTGAAAACCCGAGTGAAAAATATATATTTTCTTAATATTGTTAGAATTTTTGTGATTACCCAAGCCTAGATGAAAGGAAATCTTCAAATTACATCCAAGGCAATTCTATGAAGCCGTTACAAACTCTATAGACTAAACCTGGGAAAAGGAATAAGCAACCATCTAGAAATTCACAAGAAACACCTCAACAATCAAATAGATTATTTGACTGCACACTTAGTCACCCCCACCAAGTGATTCTGCTATAAAAACATAGGATTCAAATGTGACCAGAAAGCTAAATATTCACACCAATGACCAGGCAATCATGGTCCGATATGAACATGGTACTATAATACAGGTTACAGTACACACCACCAGCATGGAGTAGGAGGAACTGTTAGGAACTTCTCTCTGAGCAGTGTGGCCTATTTGGAGCAGCACATTTAAGGCCCGTGAATAATATACAGGTATAGCAATGTTTAGATGTCCTACTCATATCTATCATGCTCATGATACACTAATAGATTTACCTTAAATATTTTGATTTTTTTTTTTTAATTTGTAAATTTATTACAGATAAAAAATTACACTATGTGACATAAATGCAAAAATACTGTTGGATGCATACACATGAATGAATGCAAACAACACCCGAAGGCTACAATAAACATCCAAAAGATACGACACATATTAAAGGGACAACTGCGCACGTGCTATATTACACGTTCAAGTTTACACCGGACAACGATCGGGTCAATTTAGAAGGGGGGGGGGGGGTATGGACGGGAGGAATTGGGGGTGCAATGGATTAAAATCAGACACCGACTGTAGATGAAAACACAGTAAGCAGCCAGCACGCAGCAGTACCTGCCGCAGGCTACACAGAGATATACAGTATATACACTCTCACACGCCGTGTGCTATGACTGTGCTCACTACTCACCTTCTCTTCCACAGCGTGCACAACGATGGACGGGTACTTGCGGCTCAACCATCGGAAGAAAGCCGGGACTCCCATTTCACAGACCGGTAAGTTTAAAATA
This sequence comes from Mixophyes fleayi, assembly GCF_038048845.1. Classification (NCBI taxonomy): domain Eukaryota; kingdom Metazoa; phylum Chordata; class Amphibia; order Anura; family Limnodynastidae; genus Mixophyes; species Mixophyes fleayi. Next base: position 294,527,852 of record NC_134404.1, on the reverse strand, counting down.
ACAGGCCCAGGCCGCGGTCTCAGACACGCAGAGATACGCAGCAAGACACAGGAAATGGGAGAGGATTAGGAGAAACGCCACATAAAGACGTCGTACAAGTAGGGGCGGGGCTGGGCCTCCAAGCGGCCATGTTTGATGACGGTATTATGCCCTTACAGGAGGTTTTGGTGTTTTCTTTATTAAGCCTGATATGTCTCCAATTTGTAGGAAGAAAATCTGTAAACCAATTCACATGGGAGCTCCAATGGGGCAGGGACTGATGTGAATGACAACATATTCTCTGTACAGCAATGCATAATATGATTGACTATACAAATAATGACCGTAATACCCTTTGTTATTGTCAAAACACCCTTCCTATCTGCAGACCTATTAGACAAACACATTGTACTTGGTCATTTTCACATGTGCCAGCAGCGGTCGAAGTTGCGGTATCAAAAATGTATGTGTATAGGATTTGATAGTTTTACAATCAAAGCAGTATACCGGTCCATTATAACCATTGTGTGCCAACATATGGAAACAGTTTCCAAGGGTACTTTGATATGAGGCAGGTTCCCATTTTAGGGATTATTTAATGACAGGGCGCAAAGATGTGCTGTAACAGATACCAGTGTATGCAGATTTAAACAAATAAAAGCTGATATCTAGTTATTTGGTATGGATAACAGGCTCATTGCTGTTTGCATGAATAAGCCCCCTTTTTTTCTTTTCTTTTGATACTTTCATTCGTATGCGATAAAGAATATTATATCTGCTGTATTATAGACGTAATTTGCAGTACCCGCCCCCTTTTGCACCTCCCCTCCGGGTGAGGAAATTATAAAGTAGGCGAGTATGGTGTATCTGGGTTTATGTATGCTTGATGTAAAAATCTGGTGCATATACTACTATTGCAGAACTGGATGTATTATGGAATACGTATGCCACAACACTTAACTAGTTGATTGTGAAGAGGAGCAGGAGAAGGTGCTTCAAACCATGAAAACAAAATTGCAGAACTGGAGGTGAACCAATACAGACTCAGAGGCCTTCCTGAACCAATCTAAGGGGGTGAGTTAGAGGGCCACATGCAAAATTTATCCTGGGAGCTACTTCCCAATATCTCAGACTTTAACTTGGTGATCAGCCTGACCCTGGTTGATAACTCCCCGTATAGATGCAGTTTTTTTTAAATCTGATAACAAGTTCTTAAATAATTAAGGGCAAAAGAAGATGGTGAAACCCCCTTAACAAGGCCTACAGTTGTATTCTGATGTCTCCAGTGCTGGAATCCTTTGCCACAAAGATGTAATTAAGCTAGTAAGTCCTTGAGAGTTTTCAAGAGTTTAAACAGATGGGGCTTGTAACAGAGCATGGGATAGGCTTGTGTTCCCTGTGGGAGGGGGGTGGCTACTGATAGTTTGTCTGTCATTTATGGTTTATGTTGTATTTGTAGTTTATTCAAAGGTTTTATTACTTCCTACCTACCTAAAAACACTGTTCAAATCACTGTTTATTTAATTTACAGGTTAGGCCTTGCATCTCCTTTGTAGCCTAATACAATGAAGTGTATGCTCTCCAACTATGTAAAAATATACTCCCCCTTACATCACTGGGTTTGGTGCAAAGATCCACCTGAGCTCTGTTTCTGATTTAATATTTATTTTTAACCCTGCTTAATCCCTTTATTTCCTGAGATACTCAACCTCCTCCCAAGCCACCAGCACAGTCACAGTACTGGAGTTGTGGAGTCGCGCATCTCGGGCTTCAATAAATAAATAAATAAACACAACATCCTTATTGTCGCTTCTCGGCCTTTTGGCCAAGATCAGGTGTAGATAACATTGTACACAGTGGGGCTTAAAGGCACCCCTTGTAGGCAATGTCACCTGTCCTCTGGCCATTGGCTGGTCACCTTAAGCCTGAGGTGCTATATGTCCCCAGTGCTGCTCTAGCAACGGATGCCTAAAAAGGCACTGGTGATGGAGATGATTTTTCAGGACCCAATCTCTCAATATTGCCTCTGTGATGGAGAGCAATGCAATGCAAGAGAGACCAAAAAATTCCATTCATTAAAGACTATAGGCCTGATTCAGTAAGGATCTTAACTTGAGAAACTTCTTATTTCAGTCTCCTGGACAAAACCATGTTACAAGGAAAGGGGTGCAAACTAGTATTTTGTTTTGCACATAAGTTAAATACTGACTGTTTTTTCATGCCCAAAAGCCGCATCCAGTGCTGATAGAGTGACCCTACCAGCACCTACATTTAGCACAGATCCCAGAGCCGTAGCCCCTTACCCGACCAGCACCTACATTTAGCACAGATCCCAGAGCCGCATCCCCTGAGACAGCCCCTTACCCAACCAGCACCCTCAGTGCACATACCCCAGAGCTGCATCCCCTGTGACAGCCTCTTACCCATCCAGTACCCGCTGTGCACAGATCCCAGAGCCGTAGCCCCTTACCCGACCAGCACCCGCAATGCACAGACCCCAGAGCCGCATCCCCTGAGACAGCCCCTTACCCAACCAGCACCCTCAGTGCACAGACACCAGAGCTGCATCCCCTGTGACAGCCTCTTACCCCGTCCAGTACCCGCTGTGCACAGACCCAAGAGCCGCAGCCCCTTACCCGACCAGCACCCGCAATGCACAGACCCCAGAGCCGCAGCCCCAGTGACAGCCTCTTACCCGACCAGCACCCTCAGTGCACAGACACCAGAGCTGCATCCCCTGTGACAGCCTCTTACCCGTCCAGTACCCGCTGTGCACAGATCCAAGAGCCGCAGCCCCTTACCCGACCAGCACCCGCAGTGAGCACAGACCTTAACCTTTGATTTGGGGAAGACTTCTTTAATTAATGAAATCCACAGCTATCAAAGGTAAACTACTGATAACAATTGGGGAATCCTCAATCTAATTAACTGTCAGGAGTCCTCAATCTAATTTACTGTTTTTTACCTTATCCTTTCATCACATGAGAAAAAAGCATTTGACTGAATCTCATTGGCTATTCATGAAAGAGACTTTCCATAAATATGGCTTGCAGAATCATATAATAAACTCAGTCATGACCCTCTACTCTAAACCCAATGCAAAAGCCTATGATGATTTCACATTGCATAATTTCACAATATCCATGCAGGAGATGGGGGTTCTGAAACTATAGGATCTCTCCCATTCTGAAACCTACAGTCTCAGGGCAAAAACTATACTACAGAAAACATTAAAGAGCTCAGGAAAGGGAGAGGCTTTGCCCAGATCCTTCAGATCCTGTCTCCAAGAAACTTTGGGGACCCATCATTGCAAGAGAATTGTCACCTCTTTGAGATGTTGTCCCCTTAGTAGTTATTGTGTGGTGATCACCAGACAGCAATACCCTACAATGCAGAAAGTGATAAGAAGTCCAGAGATGGGGGTTATGATCAGGGCCGCCATCAGTGGGGTACAGGGAGTACAACAGTATGGGGCCCAGCAGCAGAGTGGGGCCCCACCAACCCTGGGCCCTACAAATCTATTAGGGTAGGAGACATATGCAGTGAATTAAGGGAGGTAGAGGGCGCCATTTATAGGCAGCAGCTGTTCCTGTGATGTGAAAGGTGGTGTGGGGAAAGACCACAGCGTGTAATTAAGGATGCAGCAGCAGGCTTTATTGTAGGCAGCATGTCTGCCTCCACTCCCAGGATGTTGGGGCCCCACAGCTGCCGCCATTTGCCCCAGTCCCAGCCCCCCAGTTGCCCGGCTCCTGGACAGAGAGCCACAACAAGGCAGAGAGACTCCCTGCAGTATAGCTGACGTCATGTAATTAATAACGTCACAGCGCTGTCAATAGTGGAGAGCCGAAGGTAGACAGCAAGAAGATGCAGAGAGCTTAGTATACTTCAGGAGTTAGATGGAACTGGGATGAGGGTAACTAGAAAATCAGGGGAGGCAAATGTTGGGTAAAGAATAATGTAAAAATGAGGGTGGGGTGAGAGAAGAGTACGGTTCTGGAGTGAGGACAGGTAAGTTTGTGACATCCGATCCACTGTTAAGAAAGTGTGATCCAGACACTAGGATCCGTTTAGCTTTGTGATGTAAATAATCTAGTCACATAAAAGGGTCTCATTCAAAGACCCTCCTCCTGATAATACATTAATTGTAGTTTAGTAAAATCTCTGTTACCTTCCACTTGTAGTACGGATGTGCACACCCTGGTCCTAAAAATAGAAATTCACTGGAGTAATTCAAACTTTCAGCCACTGGTAACTTTACAGCTCACTGCTTTCCTTACGCGTTTCTCCACTAAATCAGTTTGCGGTTTAGTTAGAGGTAAGAAGAAATCACAACATCCTCGTATTTAAACAATTATTAACCAATAACAATCAAAACATTACCATTTTCATAGGCACAGGTGACACCTTATAATGTGCATTAAACAAATAATTACATATATAACATTAAAAAATTACAACAGTTAGTGCATTAAAACCTGAATGGTATCTATCAAAAATACAAATAAATTTCCATACTTTAGACTCAAATAATTAATTCTAGAATATCATTGTCTCAATCCACATCCACATATCATTGGTAGAGATGCTCGGGCTGGGTTCCGTGGGAACCGAACACACCCGAACTTAGGGGATCCGAGTTTTGCGCTTTTTCGGATTCGAAAACGAGGCAAAACGTCATTGTTACGTCGTCGGATCTCGGGAGTTTTGGAATCTATAAATACCGCCCTCCACGGCGATCTAGCGCCATTTGAAAGAGAGACACAGAAGGGGTAGTACCCTGTGTAGAGCAGTTGGTCAGCCAAGTAGATAGAATTGAAAGAGTAGGGGGTAGCAGAGTTCAAGAAAGTCTACAGTGACATTCAGGAGAGCTCCATTGGTAATTCTCTTTGCAGAAAAATACAAATACTAGTGCTGTCAGGGTTGGTGTAAATCTGCAGTCAAATTCTACTGTGTTATATAGGTAACAGAATAAGGAGAGCTGCTTTGGTAATTCTCATTGCCGAAAAATACAAATACTAGTGCTGTCAGGGTTGGTGTAAATTCTACAGTCAAATTCTACTGTGTTATATAGGTAACACACAAAAAGGAGAGCTGCGTTGGTAATTCTTATTGCAGAAAAATATAAATACTAGTGCTGTCAGGTTCGGTGTAATTCTGCAGTCAAATTCTACTGTGTTATATAGGTAACAGAATAAGGAGAGGTGCGTTGGTAATTGTCATTGCTGAAATACAAATACTAGACCTTGCAGGCTTTTCTTCTGAATTTGCACAAAAAAATGTACGGTGTTATCATCAAAATGGATTCACAGCAGTACACAGAAGAGCAGGAGCACCAAGCAGCTGCTGCCACCAGTCATGAAGATGGTAATCCCTGTACGCTATCTGGTAAAGCCTATGTAAAAGTACATAGTGTATTTAAGTCAGGTAAACAAAAATGTAAAAAAACACTTTTACCTTGGTCAAGAAAAAAAAAGCTGTAATCCAGGCAAAGTTATCTGCAGAAAAAAATAAAATTGCCAACATGCCATTCTACACACGCAGTGGCAAAGAAAGAATAAGGCTTTCGCCTTTCTCTATGAATGAAACTGTTACTGAGGCATCTTCTTGTAAGGTCAGTCACGACCAACTAAGACCTTGTCATTCGGACGCCAAAAGTGGTGCCCACATACTTTTACGTGTTAAAGCCGAGCTGGAAGAAAACAGTAAGGCATTAGAGGAAAATGTATGTTCAGATTCAGAAATTACACCAATCCCTGAGGAGAGTCCATCCACGAGTGCTATGTGTAATCATGACCATTCTGTTACTGTACCCATAAAGAAGGCCTCTTTCAGCATTTCTAAAGATGTGTGCCTGAACAGCCCGAGTGTAGCCAGTGATACACCAATTGAGGATGCCACTTTGGAAGTGCAACAGCATGAGGGGGATATTTGTGTAGCTGATGAGGGCGCTAATGTGGATGTTGATGAGGATGATGTTGTTTGTGTAAGTCCTGCACCGGTGGAAGCAGTTCTGGCACATGATAAGAAGGCCATTATCATGCCTGGACAAAAGACCAAAAAATCCACTTCTTATGTGTGGAATTATTTTTACCCAAATCCTGACAACAGTTGTCTAGCCATTTGTAGTGTATGTGAAGCCACAGTCAGTCGAGGTAGGGAACTTAACCATCTAGGAACCTCATCCATGTTACGCCATTTGACGCAAGTTCATGGCAAGGTGTTGGGAAAATCAGAAATTTATGCTAAAAAAATAACAACAAGCAGTCCATCATCAGCTAGGACCCTTCTCTCACCTACATCCAGACGCCTGCAATCTAAGCCCACAACACTGTCCTCGTCAATATCCTCAGTAGCGATCGGAGTTAGTCCTGTATCCAAATTGCTAAGGCTAGATGACTCCTCCCCTATCCTGGATTCCTCAGAAGAATTCTTGAGCGTTAGTCCCACTGCTGCTGCTGCTGCTGGGGGTGAATCTTCATCCCAGAAGCAGACCAAGAAGAAGACTAATAGTAGTTTACAACAATTGACTGTTAAACAATCGTTTGCAAGAGGAAGCAAGTATGAAAGCTGTCACCCAATCACAAAGCGGATCACAGGCGACATCATCAATATCCTCACAAGTGATGGGAGTTAGTCCTGCATCCAAGTTGCTAAGGCTAGATGACTCCTCCACTAACCATGATTCCTCTGAAGAATTATTGAGCGTTAATCCCGCTGCTGTTGCTGGGGGTGGATCTTCAACCCAGAAGAATACTATTAGTAGTTTACAACAATTGACTGTTAAACAATCCTTTGCTAGAGGAAGTAAGAAAGCTGTCACCCAGTCGCAAAGCGGATAACAGACGCCATGGGGACTATGCTAGTATTAGATCTACGTCCAGTATCCACTATTAATGCAGCTCGTTTTAGACAATTACTTGAGGTTTTGTGTCCCCATTACCAAATTCCATCACAACACCATTTCAGTAGACAAGCTATTCCTCACCTCTACCAGAAGGTTCTAAATGTTATAATTGGGCTGCAAAATGCCATTCTACCCACTGTACACTTAACCACAGATATGTGGACAAGCGGAACTGGGCAAACTAAAGATTATATGACTGTGACAGTCTGGGTTGGGGATTTGCCTTCACCAGCAGGAACAGCAGCAGTATATACCCAAGTACATCACATTTGTCAGAGGCAGGCTACTCTGTGTATCACTGACTTCACTAAGAGGCATACAGCTGACAATCTGTTACAAAAACTAATGAATGTTATTGCAACATGGCTTATCCCACTTATCCCTTAGGATATGTCATTTCTGATAATGCCACCAATATTGTGAGAACATTACAGCTGGGTGAATTCCATCACATTCCCTGTTTTGCGCACACAATAAACTTGGTGGTGGAGAGCTTTTTAAAAAATTACAGGGATGTGCAGGAGATGCTGTCTGGGGCTTGAAAAATATCTGGACATTACTGGCATTCGGCAACAGCGTGTAGGAGATTGCAGCAGCTGAAAGAACAATTTAATTTGCTTTGCCACCAACTGAAGCAAGAGGTGGTGACAAGGTGGAATTCTACCTTGTATATGCTTCTGCGGATGGAGGAACAGCGAAAAGCCATCAACGCTTACTCCACAAGCCATGACATTGGGAAAGAAGGGGGGATGTATTTAAGTCAAGCGCAGTGGAGAATACGTTCCGTGTTGTGCAAGATGCTGAAACCATTCAAAGTAGTCACCTGTGAAGTCAGTTCAGACACTGCTAGCTTGAGTCAAGTGATTCCCTTAATTAGACTTTTGGAAAAGCAGCTTGAGAAACTGAAGGAGGAGATTAAACAAAGCAATTACGCTAAGTATGTCGGACTTGTAAATCAAGTACTTTATTATTTATTTGCTTCGCCAGGATCCAAGAGTTATCAAAATCTTGAAATCGGATCACTACATTTTGGCGACTGTGCTTGATTTAAGAGCTATGTCTTCTCTTTGTTTCCAACTGACCCAGATCTGAAGAGATGCAAGGAGCTCCTGGTGAGCAAGATGACAGCTCAAGTGTTACGTGACAGGATGGTGTCTCCTCCATCAGTTTCTCACTCAACTGTTGCTAGGAAAAAACCTAGCTTTCCCAAGAGACCCAGGGATGATGCAGATGACTCTGCACCAAATTTTGACATTTGGTCTGGTCTAAAAAAATTGACCAAAAAACGTGAAACCTCTGCCGTAACTCCACCTGATCCTACTATCAACATGCAACAATGGTGGAGGATTATTTTTACCACAGCATAGAAATAGACACATCAGACAGTCACTTTACATACTGGGAGGAAAAAAAAGGGAATTTGGAGACCCATGTACCAAATTTCTTTGCACTGCCTAAGCTGCCCACCCTCCAGTGTGTACTTGCAAAGAGTTTTTAGCACAGCCGGGAACCTTGTCAGCGATCGGAGTTGCCACAGTAGAGTTCATTAACAGCACTGTTACCTTAGTTGGCATAAGGCCATTGTTACCTTGCTTTGTGGGGGCCCAAGCAAACCAAGCACTTCAGCCACAAGGGGTGGCTCTTTTGTGGCTGAAGTGCTTGGTTTGTCAAAGTGTGCATGTCCTTTTTAAGTTGAAACATAAGGGTGGATGGGAGGACTGAAGGACAATTCCATCTTGCGCCATTTTTCCTTTCAGCTACCGCTGTGTGCCATGTTGGCCAGCGTCCCTGGGGGACACTGAACAAAACTCGGAGTCCGCACTCTTGGAATGTTCACTTCAAGGAACGTACTCCTTCCTCCAGTGGCCTGAATAATCATGGTATCCAATTCTGGTCTTAATAGAACAGATCCTGAATAAGGTAGTGCTTCCAGAGACTTTTTAGACTCCTGGCAGCTACTGCTGATGCTGAAACAGCAGAAGAAATAGACGCTGCATTCTGGGTTGCTTCATATAAATAGCTAGCAGCTTCCTTCAAGTGCAACGCTAATGGCAGAAGCTCTGAATCTTGTAGCCTGGCTGCCAGCTGGTCAACCCATGATTCCATAGCCCTGGCGACCCATGCTGAAGAAAACATGGGTATAAGAGAAGTATCGGCAGCAGAAAAGATAGTCTTGAGGAAACTTTCAATCTTTCTATCTGTGGGGTCCCGGAGGACCGTCGAACTGGGCACCTGCAAAGTGGTCTGATGTGCCAGTCTAGCTACCGGAGAGTCCACTCTGGGCACTTGTTCCCGCGCATTCTCCTTTTCCTGCAGAGGATACAGGCTAACAAACCTACAAGGAATAGAAAACCTTTTATTCGGTTGTTTCCAAGCTGCCTCTGCAATATCTGAGAGTTCTGCAGAAGGAGGAAAACAACCGTTTTGGGCCTTTTCCGTTTAAATAGCCCTTGATCCGAGAATCCCTGATCCTCAGTCTCAACCACATCCAGGGTCTGTCTGACTGCCATGACCAGATCCTAAATACCCTGGTCCTTTATATTTGCATTTCAGTCACTGCCACCTCCTAACTGGGTGGAGTCTGAGTCATACACCACTTCTCCTTCCTCCTCAGAGAAACCCGCTGAATTGGACAGGGCCAACAATGGGTGAGAGGACCGTGGCCGCTTAGCCCTTGGTGGCCCACCACTTCGCTTTCTATTTGGAGAATCCAGGAACCTATTTAAGTGGTCTAAGCTCTTCCCTAGGGCAGATGACCAAGCGGGTTCCGCCAGTACGTGTTGAGAAAAGGGAGAACCGGACTGAGTGAGGTCTCCACCATTTCTCTGTAACTCTGTCGCTCCTGGCTCCACAGAGGCCAATGGGATGGAACTTGTAGAGGGCCCCGCAGTCATAGCTGCAGACTTTGTCTGTCTGGTAATCAGCTGAGTGAGCATGGATATTGACTGTGCCAGTGAGGATAACCATGCCGGTTCCTCCATCGTTACTGAGGTGCTCCACTGGCACTGCACACCACCAGAGCCCACCTCACACTGTGCGCAAACAGCCCCCTGGTCCTGCTGACCCACAGGGAGTTTTGCTGCACACACAGAACAGGTATAAAATTTAACCCATGCACTTTTCCCTTCATCAGACATTGTAAAACAAAGAACTTTTTTTTCTATTATTGTTTTAAAAAATATATAGATAGGGAATAGATGGCGTATAGTTCAATCACACCACAGGGAGAATAAGAACCGTACAATTACTAGATTTGGCCCTGGATAGAAGCCCCAAAACAGTAATATACCAAACTCTGTTATAGAATATTTAGGACTGAGTACTCAGTAATAAAATTATCATAAAAGTGCTTATAGAATTCTAACAGTATAAGTGCTAATAAGATAGAATAGACTATTACCACTATCTATGCATATAGCGTGAGATCTACAATATTAAAACCCCCAAGAGTGAATCCCAAAAGCTTGCATGAGGATAAAAGAAGGGACTGTCACGGGCACTAGGAGTCTTTGCCCAGGATATCACCAGATGTAGTCTTACCAGAGTAGTGTATGCACACAGTGGTCTTCTGGTAGCAGGGTGACTAGCGGAACAGGAGAATCAGCAGATGGTGAGAGGATGCTAGAGGAAAGTCTATGACTAGCAGCAACAGGTTATGGGTTAAACAATATGAACACGAGGATCTTGATGGACGTGAAGACGTGAGGAAAGGCAGTGGTCTGCGTACAGCAAGTTGTACCACTGCTATAGTGAGAGAATGTCCAGGGATAGATAGGAGGTAGTGAAGTCAGTGGTCTGCGTACAGCAAGTTGTACCACTGCTTGTAATGATGGGACAGGTTCCAGGTGCAAGTAGGTAACGGGGAAGTCAGTGGTCTGCGTATAGCAAGTTGTACCACTTCTTATAGTGAGGAAACTTGTAACTGGTGCCAATAGGAAACAGGGAGTCAGTGGTCTGCGTTCAGCAAGTTGTACCACTGCATATATAGGTGAGGATAGGCACTAGGGTAGATGAGTGGAGCATCAAAGGTAACACGGAGAGCACAAGGAACTAGATTCCAATGGTATATATAATACACTAGCAAATGGCTAGTGCTGCTTGGAGATACAAAGTCACTACTGAGTTTCAGGACATATGAGACAAAGTCAATAGCATCTATAACTTTGTGAGATAGAGGACTCCGTAGATGAGCAGAACACAGTCCAAGCGGATATGCAATAAACTGGTAAATTCAATAAACAATAAGCATACCGCGATTCAGTTGAGCAGGCTGTCACGAGAGAAACACAGGGATAGCTGAGCGGCTGAACGCCGACACGAGTAGAGACCACAGGAGAGTGGTAGCGGTAATCCGTGTCTGTGAAGCACGCAGACAGAGAACATAACACGAGTGGAGCAATGATGATTCTTGCGAAGGTCAGCAGGAATAGTAGACACAATGAAACACAGGAGAGTTAAAGCGGTCTGGCAACCGGCAATGCAGTAGTCAGGAATCAGCTAGGACTGAAGACATGATGAACACAGGAGAGTTGAAGCGGTCTGGAAACCGGCAGTGCAGTAGCGAGGAATCAGCTGGGACTGAAGACATGATGAAACACAGGAGAGTTGAAGCAGTCTGGAAACCGGCAGTGCAGTAGCGAGGAATCAGCTGGGACTGAAGACACTATGAAACACAGGAGAGTTAAAGCAGTCTGGAAACCGGTAATGCAGTAACGAGGAATCAGCAGGGACTGAAGACACGATGAAACACAGGAGAGTTGAAGCGGTCTGGAAACCGGTAATGCAGTAGCGAGGAATCAGCTGGGACTGAAGACACGATGAAACACAGGAGAGTTGAAGCGGTCTGGAAACCGGCAATGCAGTAGCGAGGAATCAGCTGGAGCTGAAGACACGATGCAACACAGGAACACCATCAGAGACTCACAGGGAATGAGACTCCAAGAACAGGCCACGAGGTAATGACCACAGGTGCTTTAAATAGGGAGTGTTGCCTGATCAGCCAATTAACTAAAAGCAAGAGGTCTGAAGAGTTCATAGAGGCTGCGCATGCGCAGACCATCAGGATGGCGGGCGGCCACAGTTCCTAACAACGGTAGAAGAGGCACTCACAGTCCGGTGAGTGACAGGGAGTCAGCCCACAACTGCCATCTGACAGGGTCTGGGCTTCTGTTTGCCCAAATCTCCACTGCAGGGTGATTTTGGCGCAAATTTTACCTCTCAATACCAAGGTGTGTCGGGAAGTTTATTCAGTACTTCACCCCAGCACCATCTTCTCTGGATCACCTCTTTACCGCAGCTGCCCAGGATTTCTCCACGGTATACACACTGGCCACTGCTCCTCCTTTATGTTTTCATGGCTGCATGAGATCCAATTTCCCCCTATTCCTCAGTGGGGAACTTGGTATCTCCCAACATAGCCGCTCAACCGGACTGGGACTCTGCACTCTATGCCCATGGCAGCGAGGATCCGACGGGAGCAATAAGTGACAGGGTTGTCACTGTCATTAAATCCTCCTGGATTGGTATATCCGATTTCAATGTCAGCTGAAGAAAGCATGGAGCACTGTTCCGTTTAGCTTATAGATATAAGCGCTGCCAGGAGCACTTTAAGTTTAAAAAGTTTAAAACAAGAAAAACCCTATCTAAGCAGCAAGTACTGCAGAGCAGTTGCCATTGTGCAGCCTAACTCCTTGGGCACTTAAATTAAACTTAGGCTTGTAGGAGTTGCAGAGGGGAGAAAGTCAGCAGCAAGTTTAGTTGTTAACTATTTAAGTGCCAACTCCATACGCCCTCATACAATGTCCCCCAGAGTGGATGATTAAGAAAAATAGTTTTCATTCCCATCTAAAATGGGAATCAAACTTACATCCTCAATTTTCAAGGACATTGTCCAAGTCTCATAAGCCACAGCTACGTCAGACAAAATATGTGACTCAGTAGATATTTAAAGTTAATACATATGGCAACCATTTTAAACTGTATTAAGTTCAATAGATTGTTTGAAGCCCTGTGGAAAAATAGACTTGAGGAATATATCCAAAAAGCTTCTTTTTTTTATAAAGCATACCAAACCTCTTACTGTGGGTTTTATTTGTTCAATTGTGGTAATTCTAACCCCACGTATATCCACAATGTTTTTGAGTGTGTCTTGACAAGCTGTGTGCTGCATTTTTCTTGAGTACGTTTTTTTCTATTTTCTGGAAAGCGTCTTTTAAGGGTTCCTGTAGTTCGTCCAATGTACTGGATGTCATATATACCTTCTATAACATAGATCACAAAGGAGGGTTAACAATTCAAAATATCTTTAATTTCATATTTCACCTTTGAGACAAAGGAATAAAACTCTATTTTTCTATGTTGGACAAAAAAAACTTTTGTTCTTTTATTGTAACCAGTTCAGTCTCTTAATATTAACCACACTTCCCTTTCACTATATTTCCCTCTTTTAGATAGAGTCTATCTAGACTGAGTCTAACTTAATATTTAATGTTTCCCCTCTTCTAAAAACAACCTTTTGGATTTTTCATAATACAGGTATTTAAAATGTTATTCTACCCCAACACGGCAATATTCTTTTTCAATGCTTTCTTAATTTCACCTGATTAGGAGTTAAATTGGCTAAGAAAGATAAGGGCTTCTGTCACGGGCACTAGGAGTTTTTACCCAGGCATCACCAGATGATGGACTTACCAGAGCAGTATAGTTGGTAATATGGTACTCTGGTAGCGGGGTGACCACGGAACAGGAGACAGCAGATGGTAAGAGAATGCTCGAGGAAAGTCTATGACTAGCAGCACTGGTAATAGGTAGTTAACTGTACACGAGGAACTGGATGGACAAGGAAACGTGAGGGTAGTCAGTGGTCTGCGTATAGCAAGTTGTACCACTGCTATAGTGAGGAGGAATGTCCAGGAGTAACGAGGAGGTGATGAGAGTCAGCGGTCTGCGTATAGCAAGTTGTACCGCTGTCTGGGTGAATGAATGGAATCCAGGTGAAGGTATCAGGGGAGTCAGTGGTCTGCGTTAGCAAGTTGTACCACTGCTATGTGAGAGGATACTGGAAACTGGTGACACAGGAAACAGGAGACAGTGGTCTGCCTCTAGCAAGTTGTACCACTGAAATATATATGTGAGGAGGAGCACGAGGAGATGAATGCAATGCAGAATATACACGGGCACACTGAACTTGATCCCACGATGATATGCACAATATAATGGTAACTGAGCAGCACTGCACAAATATACAAAGTCACAAGAACTATCCAGGCTAAAAGGAAACACAGTCAAATGATAGCAATAGTCTCAGTGGATAGGGAACTCCGGAGGAGAACAACTCAGTCCAGCTAGATATGCAATACACTAGCACAGTCAATGAGAAGTATGCATACCGTGGTTCAGGAGAGCAGGCTGTCAGAGAGACGTGCAGGGATACCTGAACGGCTGGAGGCCGGCAGGATGAGAAGTCACAGGAGGGTGGAAGAGGTAACCAAGTAGGTGCAGCGCACGATAGGTAGGCCAGCAAGAATTAAACAATACTCAGGAAGCAGTAGTATATAGAACTGGACACCTGGAGAACACGGGAGAGTTGAGGCGGTCTATCTGAGATGAAAGCAGCGGAGCGTTGACCCGATGCAGACAGGCGAGTTGACATAAGCAGGAACACTGTAGAAGCACGGAGACAACGGATCGGCTGGCTGCAGACACGATGAACACTGGAGAGTTGCGATGAGCAGGACTCTGAAGAAACACGGAGGCAGCGGATAGGAATCAGCTGGTGCAGTCACGATGAACACGGGAGAGTTGAGGTGAGCAGGACACTGTAGAAGCACGGAGGCAGCGGATAGGAATCAGTTGGTGCAGTCACGATGAACACGGGAGAGTTGAGGTGAGCAGGATACTGTAGAAGCACGGAGGCAGCGGATAGGAATCAGCTGGTGCAGTCACGATGAACACAGGAGAGTTGAAGTGAACAGGATACAGCAGAAGCACGGAGGCAGCGGATAGGAATCAGCTGGTGCAGTCACGATGAACACAGGAGAGTTGAAGTGAACAGGATACAGCAGAAGCACGGAGGCAGCGGATAGGAATCAGCTGGTGCAGTCACGATGAACACAGGAGAGTTGAAGTGGTTTGGAAACCACAAACGAACAACAGGAATCAGCAGGAGCTGAATACACGAGGAAACACAGGAACACCTTCAGAGGCTCATGGGGAATGAGACTCCCAGATCAGGCAACGAGGTATTGACCACAGGTGCTTTAAATAGGGAGTGTTGCCTGATCAGCCAATTAACTAAAAGGAACAGGTACTGAAGATTTGAAAGGGCTGCACATGCGCAGACCCTCAGGATGGTGGACGGCCACGGTTCCTAAACACACGAGAAGTAGCACTCACAGTCCGGTGAGTGACAGCTTCTTTATCCCCCTGATCTTTCGGATAATCAAATATATCCTCTTTTTTTTCTATTGCCCAATAATGTCTTTCTATCTATTTTTATAACCTCTGAGAGTGCCCTCTTTAATAGATAATCTGGATAAGCCTGATACTTGAATGACAATAATGACAATTAATTTGCTTGTTTTAAAAAAAGTAACTTCCTCTGTACAATTCCATTGAAATGTTAAGAGTTACTATCACACATCTCACCGGTTTAGTCTCATTCCGATCCTTGTGTACATGGGTTTCCCGTTGTACAGACTGACGTTCCTCTATCCTTGGACGCCATCTTGCCAAGTATTCTGCACATATGCAACCCAGGAAACTTTTTAAACCTCTGCTCAATGGTGATAGAATGATCACCAGCCAGTTCCCTTTATAAGGGTCCTCATCCATTCTATGGGTGTCAGATCATCAGGTCTCCCTACCTGATAGGAAGCATCTCCTCTGACTCCTGTCCGTTCTCATACTTACCCTGTTCCAGTCTTCACGAGTTAGGCCGTTCATTCTTTGGCTGCAGCTCCACCCATCATTGGTCCTGTTCCAGAGTGATAACACCTGTGTGGATCTCAGTGCTTCTGCTCTTCGCAGTTCATCGCTTCACAGTATTACCTGTTCAGCTTATACCACAGTCAAGACCTGTGGTCTCACTGCAGAGTATCGCTGATCATCAGTCCTGTTCCAGAGTTATAACACCTGTGTGGATCTCAGTGCTTCTGCTCCCCTCAGTTCATCGCTTCACAGCAAAACCTGTTTAGCTTACTCCGCAGTTAAGTCCTGTGACTATAGTGCTTCGCTCAGTATCCAACCTGTTCCTGAATTACTACACTAGCGTATACCTCAGTCCTTCAGAGTCCTGCAGCCTATTGCTTCACAGCATCTTCGTTCAGCTTATTCTGCTGTCAAAACCTGTGAATATACTGCATCGCACAGCATCCGTCCTATTCCTGAATTCCTATACACCTGTGGCTACATTTCATTCTGCCTTACAGTTACTTTGTGGTTCTCCAAATTATCTGCTCTGCGCCCCCTCGAGGACCGCGACCTGCGGTTGAGAGCAGCTAAGACCATATTCCTTTGCGGGAATCCCTGGTAAATACCTCTCCTACGTTAGACTCCGCACCTCTCTGGCGGTAAGTTGTCACTCAAGCAGAGATCATTCCAACTATCTGGCTTTCGTGACAGTTACCCTTTTGTTAAATTATTTTTCCAGGTTTTCAAATGACAACTCCCATAGTTGAGAAAGTTATTACTATCAACCTCTTTTTAGTTGGTTTATCTTATAACATTATTCCCTTCAATGGATAGGGCAATATCCAGGAAGTTGATGCAAATCTCACTAGACAATGTAGTGAATTTAAGACCAAAATAATTATTGTTAAGGTGCTCAACAAAACCCAAGGAAGTGACTAAATCCCTTTTCCAAACATAAAAACAATAATCAAAGTATCTGCCATAGAGCACCATGTTCACCCCAAATGGGCCATCCCAAATACATTTTTGCTCAAAGAGGCCCATGTATATGTTGGCAAAACTCGGTGTAAACCTTGTACCCATTGCAGTCCCATGAACTTGAAGAAAAAAATTGGAAATTGAATAGAAAATAATTATGTGATAAAAATGGTAAAAATTGATTACAAAATAAACCTACATTGTGTCCCCTTAAGGTCACAATCCAATTTGAAGAAATGTTTAGAGGGGCTCCATGTCCTTAATATGTGACCAAAGGAACACAATGTGGGCCTGTAATACGAAATTGACAAAAAGTGACGAATTAGAGGTGAGAGACCCTACACCAGAAAATATAGGTATACTGGGGGAGATGTGAGTGACTTATGGATCTTGGGTATATAATAAAAAGTTGGTATAACAGGATGTACTATGAAAAGAAAATGTATCTCGTCCCTAGATATTGCCCTATCTGTCGCGCCTTTCAACATAAAGGATTTCAACTCTCAAAAAAAGATCAGTGGGATTAAAACTCAATCTGGAATAAACATCTTGATTCTTCTGTCACAAAGCTTCAATAATATAATGTATTTTGTTTAAAATTACTGGACACCTACTTTGCAACTCAAACTAATTGAAATCAAACTGCTCTCACACACAGAGAAACAGATAACAGAAGCAGAATTTTAACATACCTTTATCTCAGTGGACCCAATAATTAAATTTCCTTCATCCTAGATGCGGTATAACTTTAACTATACTCAGTTAATTTTAATGGCCTTAACTCTGTTTCTTTTGGCATGTCTGGTGGGATTGTCGCAAATTGTCCAAATTCTGGAACAAAATCAAAAATCCTATTTTCACTCTCATCCAGGTAGGAATGTCATCTTCCTCTTCTTTGAAGCCTGTTTTACTTATTTTGCCTATTCATAGGCACCAAAGCAAATTATTTTGCCACATTATCACTATAAAATATCTTGTAACTATAAAATTGGTTTACAACAATCAAACTGTTATGTTGTATGGTTGTCATTTTTATGTACCTGGCATATACTCATTCCACTGTGTACACCTCTCAATAAACACATTTAAAAAACTAGATAGATGGAAGACACAGCAGTCACAGCAGATATACAGCAGTCACAGCAAGTGTAGTACTTGACATTTGGTCAAAATCCATGGACCTTTAATGAAGCAAGCCAAGATGCCAGTATAAATAGTGGTAGATTTAGGGATGGGAACATTCCAAGTACATCACCACAGTGGGCTGCCAGTAAGTTGAAGGAGGGCATGACTGTTAGTGACATCCCATGGCCATTACCAAAATATTGTATTTCAGAGATTGGGCTTAAAATTGCAATTATTCAATTGAAAGCACTGGGACATTAGAGTGACAGTCAAGCATTACATTGTAAATGAGTCTTATCTCATCCTGAAAAGTGTTACCATAATGTTTCTTAAAACAAGGAGTGTATATCAGTGATCATTGATCTCAGTAATTACTCTACCTTTACTTCAGCCTAGTAGGTGTGCTTTGGAAGTGGGACATACAGTTATTATTGCAGGAAATACACGAAAGTGGCCCTGCAGCACAAATTACATTTTGTCACAACATGCTCCCATTTTGATGGGGAGGTGCATTCATTTTTGGGCCAATATATTGGCACCTGCAGTGGTGCAAAAATTTGCATCTTCTGATGGGAGGATCTGGATGGATCAAGGTTGTTAACAACCAAAACTGAGCAACATGCACTTGTACACCTCATTTAAGTCATTTAAGAAGTTTATGTGAGATTTAAAGGATGGAGAGGGCACAATTATGAGGGTGATGCCTGGTTTGCAGGTGGCAGGTAGGAAGAAAATAGAAAATCCAAATTAATAGGGATGTTCCTAAAGTAATAGAAGACAGGAATTTGAAGTGTCATTTTTACTCTTTCCAACATGCGCATTTGCTGCTAGATCCCAAGTCTTGAAAATATTGCACAGACTGCTTTTTAAAGGAACATTAAAGAAAAAGTAAATAATGATATGCTCCTTGTTATGTGTGAGGTAGATAATTGGGTACATTTAAGCAAAATGAAATGCTCTATGAGCTCACCTTTTATCACATATTGCATAATCAGCTTTTAATATTTTCCTTTTTAAAGAATGTCTTTTCAGTAGATTAAATTTTTTTCCTGGATTTTGTCCTTTTCAGAAATCAATTGACAATAATAGGTGAAAGTCAATGATTTAATTCTGCTTTTGGTAATTGTAGTGGGCAGGGCTTGTTTTCTATAAATGCTAGGCAATGGATTTGCAAGTTTCTTCTAGGGCTAGTATTTCTAGTCACTATTTAGTGCATACTTACACTAAGCTACAATACCCAGAATGCCTCTCTACTAAATATTGTAAAACAAATAACTGTATTGGCAAGACAATCGCAGAATCCAGTCAGCATTTTAAATGCGTATATTTATTTTTTCTCCTTTAAAATACACTGATGACAATCTATTGCTGTTTATGCAATATATTTTGCAGGTCACACAGAAAGCGCCTGGATCTCAGAGCCCTGTTGTCAAGATCTGCCGCTATCTGCAGTACAGTATCTCATGTGGATGTTGCTTTGCCTATACCGGATTCTGCAAGGGGTTAAGTTCTCATCAGTGGATCTGCATCATGATCACCTGTGTCTGTCCTTTATAAGACTACCTTTTCCAGCAAACTGGGACAGTTCATCAATTGTCATTGCTCCTGTGATCTTGTTCTCATTTGTCTCCTGGTATCTGACTCCTGCTGGTCTACTCGTATTGCACCCTTTTATTTCACCCTGAATCCGGCTTCATCATCAACTATCATCACCATCATCAACTATTTGTATAGCTCCACTAATTCTGCAGCGCTGTACAGAGAACTCATATCAGTCCCTGCTCCATTGGAGCTTACAGTCTAAATTCCCTAACACACATACACACAGAGACTAGGGTCAATTTGATAGCAGCTAATTAACCTACTAGTATGTTTTTGGAGTGTGGGAGGAAACTGGAGCACCCGGAGGAAACCCATGCAAACACACAGAGAACATACAAACTCCCCACAGATAAGGCCATGGTTAGAAATAGAACTCGTGACCCTAGTGATGTGAGGCAGAAGTGCTAACCACTAAGCCATCGTGCTGTCCCTGATTCATTTGACTTTGCCCCTGTGTACTCCCTGGTACTGTTGTGGATCTCCTCTCCTGTATTCTGACCCTGGCTTGCATGACCTTCTTCCTGTCTGATTCTTCCGTGGATCATCCAGTGTCTCCTGCTTCCACAGCAAAACCAGGTAATCCTGGTATCCTGTATTGACAGCTCTCCGATTCTGCCTGGTATCCAGTGTCTCTTGCTTCCTCAGCTAAACTTGGTAATCCTGGGATCATGTTCCTGCTGTTTTTATACTTGCATGACCTGTGTTCTAAATAAAGACACTCTGTTTCATTTACACTACTCTTCATGGTTTTCATACTGAATCCAGACAACAGGCACTGTATGATGAAAAAGCAGAAATGAGGCCGTAGGGTCCAGTTAGAGCTATCTATATTGCATTTATTAATACAACTGGCAATAACTTTTTTGTATATATCGCATTTCATTACATTATTATATTGTGCACAAATACTACTTACACTCTCAAGTCTCAATCCTATGATATTGTTATGCATAAGTATACACATTTGTACCCCTGAAAACAGAAATTTTGGGGTTAGATGTACCTAGAGATACATACAACTCAATGTACACTTCCTTTTTTGTGTAGTATCTTTATGAGTGTAAAATGCATCAATCTCTAAATGAGGTGCTCTCAGCATATCTTTGATGTGGCTGTATCTCTATAATGTGGTTTTGGTTGTGCATATCTTAAGATACATGTAGCGCATCCAGCATCACCTTGCACTCCTGCCCCCGGTGATGGCAGGCATGGTCACCGGGGGGGGGATGTCCCTGGACAGAGAGGCGAGTGCCTTCAACTCAAGGCTTGAGTTCAAGTAGTGGGAAATCCTCATGTTGTGTATATATAACTACTTTACATGTTTACACTTGTGTCTGTGTTTTATTTACATTTTTCCTTCGTGTACTACAGGGCTCAGCGGGCCCTAGGTGCAAGGGCATGTTGGCACTTGTGGTTCTCCAAGTGCCAGTATGCTCTAACACTTAATGGCAGCCTGGGCATGCTTAGACCTCTGGTGCACTAGGGACAAAATGGATTTATTCAACCCTTGGCTGACAGCACTTTTGTCACATGTATTTCTGTTTTTATTGTTTACATCTCTATAGTTATGTCAACATTTTGAATGTCAGCTTTATAACCTTGTCCACATTTTTACACATCCACATTTTAACTGTGTTGACATTATGAGCTACAGACATTATGACTGTAAACATTATAACTGTGTCGACATTATGACTGTCAAAATTTCAACTGCATCCCGCTTATGTAACCATTATTGAGATTGCACAGTACTGCAGCATGGTTCCCAAGCATGGAAGGGTCCCTGGATATTGGGACGACATCTGAAAGAGGAAGTGTGAGATGCAGCAGTGGGGCTGTAATAAGAGGGTCCCATTGAGGGCTAGGGTGCACCGTGGCAAGGAGAATCCCTGGATAGTGGGATTTAAGTTAATCCTTGTTGGAGCGTGAGCATGAACCTCTGAAGTATGGCCATTGTGTGCTGACATCTGTGAGAGTCAGTCCAGCATTACTAAAAAGTGTGGAACTACTGCAACCAGCTACACTGAGTATGCAGCTCTGTAATTATATTTAATTTACTTAAACTAGGAATTTGCAGGTGAAGTAAAGGAGTATTAGAGAGCCTAACATCTGCTGAAGTTTATGTGCTGGAGGCGTTTTTGAAGAACTTGTTACCACTATGATCTGTGCTGCAGGAATTTGGCATTTAAATCCATGTCCATTGCAATAGTTATGATATGTGCAGGAGGAGAAGGCATTGGAAAATAAAAACTGTTTATTTTTGCTATAAGATGGTCCGGCACCCAACATTTTTTTGACTTTGCACTGCACACCACTAGTGACCACTCCACTGTATCTGTGTTTAAACACTTGAGTATTCAGGGGAACGTCTATTCATGGATGCCACACCCACGCCATAGCTGGAGCAAAAGAGGGCAACAACAAGTAGGTACCACATCACAGTATGGTTCCTAACTAAATGACCGCACAACACCAGTACCAGAGGGGTTTCACTTATCTTCAGTCTACCTCTCTTGCATGTGCATGTGGGATGGTGCACATGTTAGATGATTCGTGCCCCAGGTGTGACATGTTTGTGAAGGGCTCACCGGGAAGTTTGGCAAGCTCCTTCAAGTCGCTGAAGCTGTCCTCCTATTGCTCGGGTCGGTTAGCCAACCATGGCTCACCTCCCGGCCATTTGAATGTCTGGCAACACGGTTATCTAATCAGGGCTCGCCATATCACCATGCACCACCATTTTTAGTTTAGTTCGGCGGTGGAGCCCTGAGGAGAGGACGTCATGGAGTGTCCAGAAGAAAAGAAGAAGAGGACACCAGCGGAAGTGGCATGGAGCAATTGTAAGGGCTAAGAGCTACCCTGCCATGATAAGACGATGAGAGAGACGCCGAGTCAAGAAAAGTAGACAGTGGCGGCGGAAGTGGCAAGGAGCCCTTGTAAGGACTAGGAACTACCCCGCCATGAGGATACGCCCACAGCACAGCGTGCTGCACAGGAGAAGATGCGCCGCCGACTGCTGTGACAGACCCGAAGACGCCGGACTTAGGCTGGGTATTTTGCGTGGAGCAGGTAAGTATAATTACCCCTGGTTAGTTCAGGCACAAGGCCCATGGGCAAGTAATGGGCACAAGGCCCAGCTCAGTTAGGTAGTAGGTAGGATTATTGGGGCATGCAGCCCTTTACATTAGGTGGACCCAAGGCCCTTTAATTTAGTTGGGCAGCATACCCTTTAGTTTAGAAGGGCAGCAGGCCCTTTAGGTGGACAGTAGGAACTTAGTAGCTGGGCACAAGGCCCATAATTAATTTTCTGGGTGCAATGCCCAATAGTTAGTTGGTTGGTTACAAGGCCGCAAGGCCCAATAGGGTAGCTGGGCGCAAGGCATTAATAGTAGTAGAGGGCGCCAGGACCTTATTATTAGCAGGGCACCAGGCCCTTTGTTTAGAGGACACTAGTGTCACGGTGCCTAGGATAATTAGATCCTAATCTGCCAAATTTGACGATACTTTTTTCAGAGGCACGGAATCTAACAGAGTAGATGGTCTTCTCCAGGAACCCCCGCAAGAAGGTTTTGGTTTAGCTGCCACCACTACGCAGGTCGCGGCCCTCTTCAAGAGTACTTGGCGAGAGTTGCAGGGGAAGCAGCAGAAGGAGGTGATCTCGGGAGATACAATAGTCTGCGGACTGTCAAGTTAATACCACAGAATTGGTGGAAGATGTGATGGTCTGTGGACTGCAGGATAGTTACCACTGGAAGGGTGTATGGTGCGATAGTCTGCATGGCTGATACCACTGGGATGGTAGAAAAAGTAATAGTCTGTGCGGACTGCAGGTTAGTTATCACTGGAATGGTGGATGGAGTGATAGTCTGCACGGCTGATACCCAGGGCCATCTTAACAACATTATGGGCCCCCAGGCAAAGCAGTGCACCGGGGCCCCTACATTATATATATATATATATATATATATATATATATATATATATGTATATAGATACAGATATAGATATAGATATATAGAGATAGAGATAGATAGATGTACTTGCTCAGTGACCCTTGAAGGTTTTTTTTGCAGGTTTTGTTTTTTCAGGATTATTTATTCTAATTAATTCCCCTTGTCTGTGGGGCCCCCGGGCACCTGCCCATCATGCCCAATGGAAAAGATGGCCCTGCTGATACCACGGAGTTGATAGAAGGAGTGATAGTCTGCGGTCTGCTGTAAGAGAGCACAAAACACATCCAACTACTAGCAGGGTTGTAACCTAAAAGAACAGGCACAGATTAACCAAAGGAGATGCCTTAAATAGTTGGAGGCTGTTTGGGAAACCAATGAGAGAATTCCAGAGGAGATAAATCAGACCTGCGCAGCGGAGGTTGTCAGCCGGCGCTGTCAGAGATCGCCGGCTGTCAGGAAAATTTTGGGAGAGTAGGAAATACAAATACACAATTGAGAATGGGGTAGCAGAGCTGGCCTTGTGGAAAGAATTATTGTGTGCAAATTCTGCCCAAGGTGAAAGATCAACCTAATTATCTTGATTGGCAGATGAAAATATCCTGAGAAAGGTCTCCGGGTCTTTGTTCACTCTTTCAGTTTGAGGATGGTATGAGGAAGAAAGACTCAAACGAATTCCAAGAAGCTTACACAAGGACCGCCAGAAACTTGAGACAAATTGCACCCCTCTGTCTGATACAATGTCGGAGGGGCAAACATGAAGGCGGAAGATCTCTTTGATGAAATGGCTAGCTACCGAGGTGGAGGGAAGGTTGGAGAGAGGAATGAAATGAACCATCTTTGAAAACTGATCCACGACCACCCATATCATGTCAAATTTCTTGCTGGGTGGAAGGTCTGTAACAAAAACCATACTGATATGTGTCCATGGCTTGAAGGGTATTGGAAGCGGTGGTAATCGTGTTAACAGGGACGAGAACCCCGACACGATTTACCCCTCCACGAAAATTCCGATAGCTGAAAAAGGAAAACAATTTAAACAAACTTACCTTAAAACCGAAGATCCAGCTCTCCAACGGCAGCGCCTGCAGTCGCCCAGTGATTCCGATGAGGCAGCTGTCCGGCACTTCACTTGGATGTCAGTGCGCCATTCATTCCTGTTAATTTAAAGTGGCAATGTTTGCACCCTGCAGACTAACTGTTAGCCTGCGGGATCCAAACAAGGCTCCATGACACTTAGTACCAGGTTTGAAGGTGACAATGATTTCAAAGCGAGAAAAGAAAAGGGACCATCTTGCTGCGGATTCAGACATTGAGATGACTGAAGGTAGCGTAAATTCTTATGGTTAGTAAAGATAGTATTAGGGTGACGGGCACCCTCCAAGAGATGACGCCATTCCTCAAGTGCCGCTTTCATGACTAGTACCTCTTTGTCCCCGATAGTGTAATTTCTTTCTGCAGGTAGTAGTTTCTGGGAATAGAAGGCACAAGGATGGAGTTTGTTTTGTAGAGACTTCTGTGAGAGAATAGCCACAATCCCGATATTAGAAGCATTGATCTCTAAAACGAACGGAAGAGTAATGTCTAGCTGCTTAAGGATGAGAGCAGAGAAGAAAGCTTTCTTGAGGAACTGAAAATCTTTGAGCACTGCAGGAAGCCATTACTTGATATTGTAACTCCTCCGGGTGAGAGCTACATTGGGGGGCAATGATGGTATAGTAACCTTGTATGAAACACCGATAATAATTAGCGAAGCCCAGAAAGCTTTGAATAGATTTGAGGCCGGATGGAAGTAGACATTCTACGATAGCTCGAACTTTATAAGGATCCACGTGAAGACCCGACCCACATAAAATGTATCCCAAAAGAGTTTGAGGAACTTCAAAAGAGCATTTCTCGAGCTTACAAAACAATTGATTCTTCCGTTGTCTGGATAGGACCCCAGCCAAATTAAGATGATGAGTGAATGTCCTGGGAAAAGATTAAAATATCATCCAGGTATGGGAATAGCTTCTTTCCTGGATGATGAGGCGGCTTTGATTAGCGCCGTTACTACCGACCAAGTTACAAAGTGCCCATGGTCCTTTCTTCTTGGCTTCCCCATAGAGACAAACACTCACAGAAATTGTCTGTTCAGATCCTTAACGCCAGATGCCTGATCGCATAACACTTGAAAAGTCCAAACCTTCCCCAGGCAACAACTTCTCAATAAAATATGGCATTTAGCATCCATGGAAAAAAAAATCAGCGTACCTTAATAAGAAAACCCATACATTCTCCCAAATTTGGAGTGAATGGTTCATCTACAATGGTCCTTTCAATCACTATCCACCACCTGATCAAACCCAGAATATCTCAGCACTGTTCCTGTGAACATCTCTGTCTAGGGAGCTGGCTGCATAATGATCTATTCGGTTTGACCTCTGACCGCCGGGGAGCCTAGACCTGGGGGTAAATGTATTATCGTCCGGTTTCTTCAACTCCCGCGAGTTCGGCGAGTTGACAGCTTAAATTTAAAGCGGCGCTGCCTTGTAAAGGGAAACTTCCCTTTACAAGGCAGCGCCGATTTAAACTTCCCTTTACAAGGCAGCGCCGATTTAAATTTAAGCTGTCAACTTGCCGAACTCGCGGTAGTTGAAGAAACCGGACGATAATACATTTACCCCCTGGTCTTAACTCTAACAGGCCAAACTTGAGTGAGGCATTTCTGAAGACAAGCTGGACCCCAGGACCGAATCTGAGGTATGCTCCAATCCACTTGTGGGGGGGAGTGCAGCTGGAGCCAGGCAGTCCCAAGATGACAGGGCTAGTGGTGGAGGGTAAAACCAAGAAGGAAATCAGTTCTTGGTGCAAAACCCCAACTTTAAGAGAATAGGCTCGGTGAGTTCCGTAATGATCCCGTTGGTGATTCGTGTATTGCTGTGATAACGTTTGAATTTTCCAAGGGGACAACTGGCAGGGACCACTGTAAAACTAGAAAAAGGGAAAAAAAAATCCCAGCCGTCCCTGAATCCAACAAAGCACTGGGTGTAAATGAAGATAGAAAAAAGAAGATGTAAACCAGAAGGCCCAAATAAGGTGACCGGAAATGAACAAGCTCTACAACCACCATACGTTGGACAGGATTTAAAGGTCCCCAGCCTCACCTCCCCAGAGGAGGTTAGGGTTTGGCATTTTCCGTCCTCTTGGGACAGGAATTAAGCATACGACCAGGATCAGCACAATAGCTGCACAGTTTGTTCTTTAATCTTCGCTCAGGTTCTTCGCGGGTTAAGCGAGAGCGCTCTATTTCCATGGGTTCCTTTGAAGGACCAGGATGTTGGAAACGAGGTGCCAATCTGACAGGTGCACAATGAGGAGTCTCCTTTTTAAAGATTCTCTCTCTGAACCTCAGGTCAACTCGGTTCCATAAAGAGATCAATAAATCCAGGGTGGAAGGCAGTTCTTGTCAAGAGGCCAAGACATCCTTACTTTTATCGGATAATCCTTGCCAAAAAGTGGCTACCATTGTGTCATTGTTCCACATTGTTCCATTGGAGCTCAGAGGATAACATTCGGAACTCAATGACGTACTGCGCCACCGAACGAGATCCCTGACGTAACCGTAGATTGCTGGAGACTGCAGAGGTAACCCAACCAGGCTCATCGAAGATCTTCCGGAAGGCGGCAATGAACGCCATGCTGTCCTGAAGAAGAGGATCATCTTGCTCCCATAGGGGAGTGGCCCATACCAGAGCTTTTCCAGAGAGTAAGGATATAATGTACGCCACTTTAGTATAATGCTTAGGAAAGTTTTGAGGCTGGAGCTCAGTGTGAATAGAGCCCTGCCAGGACTTAAGGTCTCAATCAAACTTAGAGGGAGAGGGCACATGCAAGACAGAAGCAGATGAGGCTGAGGGAACCTCTGGAGCTGGAGGCTCAAGCACAGAGAATTAGGAGCAGAAGGTGGTGGTGCCACCTGTAGGGAATCCACACGGGTAACCAAGGCTTGAAAACACTGTAGCAATTGACGCTGGACTGCATCTTGCTGTTCCACTCTATTGTCCAAGTGTTGTAGTAAATCTTTTGCTGAGGGATCCCCAGCAGGATCCGTCATGGCCTGTTCTTACTGACACAGTGACTAGGATCATTAGATCCTGATCTTCCAAGTTTGACGCTACTCTTTTCAGAGGCGCAAAATCTAACGTAGTAGTCAGTCTTCTCCAGGGACCACAACAAGAAGGTTTGGAGTTAGCTGCATCCACTATGTAGGTCGCGGCTCTCTTCAAGAGTACTTTGCGAGACTTGCAGGGGAAGCGGCCGCAATTGTTTCCAGATGTATTAGAAGCAGTCAACGTAACTGCAATGTAGGAAACATGGCAATTGACGTAATACTATCGGGTAAATTGGTGTCGGCTTTTGGGTAGTCGCTGAAGTGACTACCACCAACCCAGAGTGGGAGGATGTGATGAGAGTGGAAGAGAGACGCAGATCTTGTGCAGAACGGAGGTGTTGAGTGGGGAAATATTTTGAGACAAGTGATGAGATGAAGTCACTGAATTACTTTTTTCGTGCTGCAACCACTTTGTGGAATTCAATCCCTCGCACAATAAGACTTTCCTCTAGTCTTCAAACTTTCAAGCGTTCTCTGAAAACCCACCTCTTCAGACAAGCTTATAATATTCCCCAACCACCCTTTAAATCTCTCTAGGTTACCCTATTACCACCCTCTGAACCGCTGGTAGACACCAGTACACAACAATAACATCTTCATTGGTACAGATCTTAAGATAGTTCAGTACAATGCAGGTCAATTCAAACAATGCTTCTCCAAACGGGGGGAGAACTCACTCCAACAGCTGTGTACTTGTCTTACCTCAGGGAACCTCCAAAAAATCCAGTTTAAACAAACCTATTAACATATTCGACATAGAGTGTTTTAAACATTAATCTCATACTAATCATAACTAGCTATCGCAATGTGCAATTGCTTATACAATGATACCGGATTCCTGGTGGTGAAATGTGGATTAATATAAAGACCAAACACAATACACTTCTTATTACCTGAACCCTAAATATCTTTAATGTAGGTTTAACATTGTCTAATAAATCTCTAAGATAAATACTAAACTACAGGTTTTAGTGGTGATGTTGCCTATAGCAACCAATCAGATTCTAGCTGTCATTTTGTAGAATTTACTAAATAAATTATAACTGGAATCTGATTGCTTGCTATAGGCAACATCTCCACTTTTTCAAACCCGCAGTTTAGTAAATATACCCCCAAGTCTTAAAAATAAAAGAATGTAATATGGAAAGTTTATTAAAAGTTAACTATTTACAAACAGCCTTGGACTGGCCTGCCGGGCTATCCACCGTTAGGCCCGGCGCGTTGAAGCTCCGTCCCCTCCACTGTTAGGACGGAGCTTACATGGAGCTCCTGACTGGCGATGTCGGCGGCGGCAGTGTCGGTAACAAACACACTACCGAGCAGGTGCAGAGAGCCGTGTCTGGGCTCTCTGCATCTGAGCGGTAGTGGGTTTTTCACTTCAGCAGGGGAGTTTCTACTGCGGCTGTCTTCCTGTTATCACTAGCCGCGGCCGCTCAGAGGAGCAGGATGCCGGAGCTTTTCACAGTCACAGGTAAGTGACTCAGTGCGCTCCCAAGCCAGCCAGCCTGTTCTTTTTATTTTTTTAAACAGAAAAGAGCATGGCAGAGTGAGAAGGGGCCGAGGCAGCATGGCAGAGTGAGAAGGCGCTGAGGCTGCATGGCAGAGTGTGAAGAGGGGCCAAGTCAGCATGCCAGAGTGTGAAGGGGGGCCAGGTCAGCATGGCAGAGTGTGGAGGGGCCGAAGCAGCATGGCAGAGTGTGAAGGGGGGCCAGGTCAGCATGGCAAGGTGTGAAGGGGGGCCAGGTCAGCATGGCAGAGTGTGAAGGGGGGCCAGGTCAGCATGGCAGAGTGTGAAGGGGGGCCAAGTCAGCATGGCAGAGTGTGAAGGGGGGCCAAGTCAGCATGACAGAGTGTGAAGGGGGACCAGGTCAGCATGGCAGAGTGTGAAGGGGGGCCAAGTCAGCATGGCAGAGTGTAAAGGGTGGCCAAAGCAGCATGGCACAGGGTGATGAAAGGGGGCCAGGAGAAGGGGGTGAGCAAAAGCAGCTGTCAGGATCTGCCCACAAGCCCCTTGCAGTGCATACTGCTTTGCCTGGCAGCTCCTGCCTCCTGGACTATCAGACTTTATTATTTGTGTTAATTTTATGTGTTAGCAGTAGTACCTCTGATCACCAGAGGTGCTGCTCTTTTGCCTGCTCCTAGTTCCTTAGGAGTTAACACTGCTTCACTTATTATCCCATGCACCTGGGTGTGTTCCATTTATACCTGTCTCTCCCAGCATTCTGGGCTGGCTATTGATGTTACTCTCTGTTGTCATATCCTGATGTTATACTCTGTGGTCACTTCCTCCTGTTGTGCTCCTGGATTTATGCTGCATGAGATCTATCTCAACATACATTTTGCTGACCTGTTTCATATGTGAACCTGGGACTTACCTGTGCATTTCCCTGTACATGCTGCCTGGAATCTTTCCTCACCTCCCATTTACCTGCAACTGCTGTATATCTGGTATTTTCTGAAAGCTCATTATTTCATCATCTGTTCATACTCTCCAGCAATAAACATTGTTTTTTTTTCACCTTATCCATGGCTCCTTAGCTGTATTTCTACATTGATTCGTGACAGCAGCATGGTGGGTGCAGTGTGATCATAAGGAGGCAAAGCATGGTGATTAAGAGGCACAGTAGTGTGTGTGATGGCACAGTGGGCTTGTGGCAATGTAATGTGTGTGTGGTAGATGGTGGCTAAGTATTAATTGTGGGTTCTATTGATTTAACGCCAGGTCTGTTTGGAATTTTCTAAATGTACCCACCCCCCATTATTTTTTCCAAATGTGGCCCCCAAAATTTCAGGATCCAGACAAGCCGCAAATAAAGAAACCAGCAGCCACAGGTGGTAAAAGTGATAAGAACAGGTAGGACAGTCTGTCAAATTTTCTGAGTCTAGTGCAGGCTTGGCTAACCTGTGGCACTCCAGGTGTTGTGAAACTACAAGTCCCAGCATACCCTTCCAGCAATAAGCTGCTATATATTGGCAAAGCATGCTGGGGCTTGTAGTTTCACAACACCTGGAGTGCCACAGGTTAGACAAGCTTGGTCTAGTGGGACAATCCCGATTTTTTTTTTTTTTTTTTTTTTTTTTTTTTTTTTTTTTTTGGTGACTGTTCTACCCAATCTAAGGGGCAGGTCAAGACTGTGTACTCTTTATACACACACTGCATTCTTTATATACTATACTATGGTGCTAGCTTTCCTTTGTGGGCTGATCACTCCCCCTCTAGTGTCTGTTCTCGCCTCTATGATGGCTGGCCACGCCCCCTCTGATGGGCCCCTAGCGTTGCAGTCCCCCGGTGGGCCCCTTTATGCCCCAGTCCGACACTGTTTACAAATGTAGGTGTGAATGTAAGTGTATTTACTATGTTTGCCTATGGGATTGCATAATTAACCTCTGTATGCCGTTGTATACTAATCGCACAGGAAACTATTACTATGGTGCTAGCTGTCCTTTGTGGGCTGATCACTCCCCCTCTAGTGTCTGTTCTCGCCTCTATGATGGCTGGCCACACCCCCTCTGGTGGGCCCCTAGTGTTGCAGTCCCCCGGTGGGCCCCTTCATGCCCCAGTCCGACACTGTTTACAAATGTAGGTGTGAATGTAAGTGTATTTACTATGTTTGCCTATGCGATTGCATAATTAACCTCTGTATGCCGTTGTATACTAATCGCACAGAAAACTATTACAATCTGTATTCATTTAAAACAACTTCATCCGATTATTTGACTTCAACAGTGTTTACCTTGCATTACCTGGATTGTGTTCTCGCTGCAATAAATAGTTTATATGTTTTCATCATACTTCTGGCTTCATGGCTGTCATTGCAAGAATCTAGTTTTGGAACAGAATTGTAACAGACGCTGAGGCAGGAATCCTGTTGCTCTGACACAGGCAATGTGTCAAAGCACATCTGATATAGGAGAACGGAATTCAAATTCCCCGCTCAAGGTTCATGACCGCAGCAAAATAAAAAATACTTAACTCATTGCGGCGCCCCTCCTTCCTCCTCCCTGCTCCTTTTGCATTGAAAGTCAGGCGTGACGTCATCACGTTAACGCCTGACATTCAGTGAGGAACGGCGCAGAGAGGAGCCAGCACAAAAGAAAGAAGTCAGAAGACAAGAAAAGAGATGAAAGAAGCCAATAGGAAGGTAAGTAAAGGAACGGAGGCAAGGGGAGGAAAGCAGAAAGGCACATAGTGATGAAGGGGGGGGGAGCAGAAAGACACAGAGTGATGAAGAAGGGGGTGCAGAAAGGCACAGAGTGATGATGAAGGGGGGACAAAAAGGCACAGAGTGATGAAGAAAGGGGGATAGAAAGGCACAGAGTGATGAAGGTTTATATCTACCTTTGGCTTGAAAAAGTCTCATGTCTGAGACGAAACGCGTCGCTTGGTTACTTATTCATCTGTTTTTAAACCTTATGATCTGACTACATACCGATCAGATAGTACAGATCTATTGGCGAGGAATTACTTCACACTGCTCTTTATTCCTGCCCGGGCAGGCTGTCTGCATGCACAGTTCTATGTCACATGTTGACAACTATCAAATCACGGGAGAACGGCGGTAAAACACCGCTAGGAGGACTTACGTGCAGGATATTTCCATTATCAGCAGCTGTGAGCTGTAGGAGATTCTGTCCCGGAGAGCCGTATCAAACACCGCATAGAAGAGGACCGTGAGTACTGCTGGTCTAAACTTCTTATACCTTATGCTGGATTGTATAATAGGCTTGTATACCCGGGTACCATCATTCTTACTACCTCCATACTTACTCCCGGAGACATTTGTGACTGTGGACATTTATTGCTAAGAGTCAGTGTGACGAGTTATGCCATCTATCTGAAAACGTTATCCATCAACAGTATTACTATTTTTATTTGGTTTTAGGAGTCATATCTCCTTGTTTTACATTGAATGTGATTATATGGTTGTAATAAATTGTTGACTATTTAATCCTGCCTTGGTCTTTGTACCTCCTCCATTGGCTATACCTATATATATTTCTAGCGCTGTTTTTTGTCCTCCAGTATGACATTCAGTGAGGAACGGCGCAGAGAGGTGCCAGCACAAAAGAAAGAAGTCAGAAGACAAGAAAAGAGATGAAAGAAGCCAATAGGAAGGTAAGTAAAGGAACGGAGGCAAGGGGAGGAAAGCAGAAAGGCACATAGTGATGAAGGGGGGGGGGGAGCAGAAAGACACAGAGTGATGAAGAAGGGGGGACAAAAAGGCACAGAGTGATGAAGAAAGGGGGATAGAAAGGCACAGAGTGATGAAGGTTTATCTTATTTAATTCCAATTTATGGTTGATAACCAAACCACTGTAGAATAACTGTTATCTAGGATAATTGTTAGGGTCAGTAGTGAAATTACCTTTGCTCTGTAATCAGTTGTTTTACAAATTAGTATGGTAATAGATTTCCTGTTGGGTAGCAGGGAAGGGACATGTGCACTCATAGGTAAGGATTGCATTAACACCTTATGCTAACAGTTAAATAGCCATATTTTACCCATATATGCAGAAGAAGACAGAGTGAAATAAATGAAGTCATGAATGTGCAATATAATTAAGCATTGTGCTTTTAAGCACAAGAGGAAGAAATGTAGGGGTTACATTTAACATGAGGGTTAAATTTTACAAATTTCTCTTAAATTATTTTAAAGATAGACTTATATACTCCTATAGATTGTAAGCTTGCGAGCAGGGTTCTCTTACCTCTCTGTCTGTATGTATTACCCAGTATTGTCTTATTAATATTTGTTCCCAATTGTAAAGCGCTACGGAATCTGCTGGCGCTATATAAATAAATGTTGATGAATAAATGTTGATTATAGGAATTAAATGTCTTTATGACAAGGAAAACTGTAGCCTTGACCTTGATTCCATTAGTTTCAGTTTGTTCTGCCAGCACTCATTAGTGTTTAATATATCTACCTGCACATAGAATGCTACAACTTATGTATCCTTATTGTTTGTTATAATTTTTATTTGCAAGTGCTGTGCTTGGCAAAATTTATCTGTGCATTGTGACATCAATTTGAAGTGGGATCATTTCATGTTATTGGAATGTATAGCAGCCGTGGAGGAGTCATATGGGACATGTGGTCCGTCTTCATTATAGTAAGTCTGCATTTTATATATATATATCGAAATTAGTGCAATCGGCATTATGTGGTTTTTAGACCGGTTGTCAGGATTCCAAGCACCAGTATTATGACTCCCGCTGCAAATAGTAAGGTAATAACTAGAGATGGGCGGGCTCGGTTCCCCGAGAACCGAACCCACCCGAACTTTGCCTATCCGAGTACCGAGCCGACCAGGCTCAGTACTCTCCCGCCCGCTCCGATTCCAAATCGAGGCTGAACGTCATTGTGACGTCGTCGGATCTCTGGGCTCGGTTCTCGCGATACTTGAAAATTATAAATACCCGCTTCCACAGCAATCCATCGCCATTTGACAGAGGGAGAGAGCAGGGTGTAGTCACAGGCTGTTTAGAGCAGGGACAGAGAATACAATTCTGATTACAATTCTGATAACAACTGATAGAGAAGAGAGGAGGATAGAGGAGTCTTTTTTTTCAACATTTGGCACTACAGGTGCTTTGGGGTGTCCCCCATTCTTTTGCATTAATATTTCTGGCTGTCAAAAGTCATATTTGTCAGCAGTATCTAAAACAATTTGTAGCACTACAAGTGCTTTGGGCTCATAATGGGTTCAAAGCAGTCCACATATGAGCAGAATGAGCAACCAGGTTCTGTCACCAGTCCTGATGGTAGTGTTCCCAGTACGTCATCTGGGAAAGGCGATGTCAAACTACACAGTCTTTTGAAATCAGTCAAAAAAAGTGTAACTGAGGAAAAGTTAACTGCCGATAAAAAAAAAAAAAATGCCAACATGCCATTCTACACACGCAGTGGCAAAGAGAAAATGAGGCCTTCACCTTTGTCTATTAGTGGCAGATCAAAAAATGTTACTGAGCCTTTTTCTTGTACGGACACACGTGACAAAGCAAAACCAAGTAATTTGGAGTCTAAAAGTGGTGCACAAGTACTGTTACGCGTGAAAGCCGAGCTGCAAGAAAACAGTAAGGCATTAGAGGATAATGTATGCTCTGAATCAGAAATGACACCAATCCCTGTGGAGAGTCCATCCACCAGTGGTATGTCTAATCGGGAGCATTATGTTAGTGACAGTGTACCCATAAAGAAGGTTCCTTTCAGCAGTTCTGCTTATGTGTGCCAAAACAGCCCGAGTGTAGTCGGTGATACACCAATTGAGGATGCCACTTTGGAATTAGAAGAGGATGAGGGGGAGATTTGTGTAGGCGACGAGGACACTAATGATGATGTTGATGATTATGATGCAGACAGATACCAAATTGCCTTTCTCAATTTCTATTTATATTCTAGACTCTATAACGGCTGAATAGTTTTCTATTTTACTCCTAGTGGAGAGGGGTTCTGATGCAGACAGATACCAAACTACCTTGGTCCATTTATTTTTACTTTCTAATTCCACAGTCTATGCAGGCTGCTTTTTTTCTATTCAACTACATGTGGAGGGTGTAATATACACCCAAAGACGATGGCTACATTGCCAATAATCAAAGATGGAGGAGGTAGACAACCAGGTTTGTCTGTATAATTTGCAGGCAAGTGTTCGCATTAAGAACGGCCTACCAGGGATTAAACTGTTTTTTTCATAATTTATTAGCTTTAGAATCACCTCACTTATCCAAGAAACTAGTGGAGCACTAAATTAGGTTATTTTAGACCAAAAAAATTGTATTTTTTTCAAAAATGGCAAAACAAAACCAAAACACGCAATGACGGTTTGGCAAAACCAAAACCAAAATACGAATGTAATCCAGATCCAAAACCAAAACCAAAACACGGGGGTCAGTGAGCATCTCTAGTAATAACTCTGTCTTGTGTTCTCTTTGACATAAGTCCAGTGTCTCATGTCATTTAGGTATATTAACGATGTTTATACTTATAGGAAACTATTCGCTTATCCATCAACACTTTGTAATAACTCCTGTTCTCCAATTGTTATAACAATATAGTCGTTTCTCCTTTGCTGATGCTCTGGTGTTGTCAGCATCTGACAGGTTGACTTCCTAAGTCATCAGATTAGTGCTTCTCGACATTAAGGTCAGCAGCGGAGAAACTGAAAGTTTAATTGTTAGCGGCAGAAGAATCGTGCCCAGGGGTGGTAGGTAGTAATATGGTATATTCCATTGCATATTTATTATGTGACCAGAGCTGGATTAACAATAGGGCTAAAGGGGCTATAGCCCAGGGGCCTCGGACAGCTGGAGGGCCCGCCGGCATTTATCGGGTCAGGGGCGTCCCTGCCCCCGGCTCTGACTGTCACCTGTTCAAGGAGAATGGCAGGCAGCTAGCAGCAAATGTCATGCTGTTAGCTGCCTGCTGTCACTGTAGGATTTATGCGGCACGCAGAAATCTCCTTAGGAGATCTTGTGAGATTGAGACTATGAGTCATAGTCTCACTCTCACAAGATCTCCTCAGTAAGGAGATTACTGCACGCCACGTAAGTGCTACAGGGAGTGGAACAGCGGATGGAGGTAAGCTCACGGGGGGGCCCTCACCGTCCCCTTAGCCTGGGGGCCTCTCTTCCCTTAATACGGCCCTGTATGTGACGTTTCATGTTTTTACTGTGTTTTCGTGGGCTTCCTCTGGCTTCTCTGGTTTCATCCCACTGTTCTAAGACATGCTGGAAGATTAATTGGCTCCTGATTAAAATGGAACCTGGTATGTGTGTGTGGGGTAAGGAATTTAGACTGTAAGCTCCAATGGTGGAGGGATTGATGCGATTGACAAATACTCTCTGTGCAGCGCTGCGGATTATGGTGGTGTTATATAAACGATAATAATTGTGTCCAGTGTATGTAAGGTTTCAATATATATATATATATATATATATATATATATATATATATATTTATGTGTGTGACTAATAACAAAATGTATAGTATTTTTGATTTTCAGAGTAATTGCCATTTCAAATACTATACAAGGTATTTGGGTTGCAAGAGATTTTGTGCTTAAATTTGCTTCTCATATATGGAAAACATTCCATTCTCTAGAGACACTTCACTTTGGTCTTGACATATCAAGGATTAACTCTTTTCTTTCATTGGCTCAGCATTTAGTGCCTTTCTTCTGAATTGTTTACAGGTGTTCAAATCTCATTACAGAGTTTTTTTTGTGGCAGCTGATTTATGAGTTTTAAATTGCTAACACACAGTGTCTTTTATATGAAAGCATCAAAGTTTGGTTCCCTTTGATTTCAGCTCAGAAGTTCTCACTATCTCTGATTATTATCTCAAAAACAGATCTGTATTTTTGCCAAGATTTAAGGGGTCAGGTGGAATTTGATGTGGTAAAAATCTGCATTTAGAAGGTTCTCAATCAACTTTGCATATATCTGAGTGAACATGGCAATTAGCTACAAATATGTGTAAATTAATGAACATGGTATCAGTACAGTGATTAATGTGTATAAAAAGCAAAATCAGCAGTGAGGACTACAAAAACTGGATAAGTTGAAGAACTGCTCCAACATTTTTTTTACTGTCTTTTATTTATAAAATGTGAGCATGTTTTCAAGTGCTACAATAAGGAAAATGTACTGAATATTTAAAGCAATCCCACATTAGATTTTTTTTTCTTTAAATGATAAGTTAAGTACCATATGAACATGCACCCAATCATCATCAACATTTATTTAGCGCCAGCAAATTCCGTAGCACCCGATAATAATACAAGTAATTTTCTCCTTTTTAAAAGCTCTCTTGTTGGCAAATAAGAATGTCTGACCGTCTGCTGCACAGACACAGACTCACAGCTCTCAGCATTTCATGTGACTGCAGAGGGGGGGGGGGGGGAGTAGGAGAATGTCATAGTGCAGGCAAATTTCAGAGGGGCATTCCAATGCCTCTCTGCTCACTACATCATGTGCCATGTGACTGTGGCTGCCATGGTAGTCCAGACTCATAAATCATTAACAGCAGCCTCAAGAAAAAAAACAAATGAAAATGGCAAATACCAAAAATCTTCTTACAGCCCGCCACAATGATTTCTAAAAAGAAAACAAACAAAACAAGAAAAAAAAAAAATGATTTTTGTTTTCCTTCACGAGAAATTTGCAAATAATGAATACATTTCTGGAACATCTCACAGCCATTTATATTCTGTTCTTTTTGGCAATGATTATTTTTTAAAAAAAGAAAAAAGTTCTGCCTCCTATCCGCATCAATAGCTTAGACCAGTGTGTACAGAATGGAGAGTGTACACAGTGAGTCATAAAGTATGTCCTGATGCTTTTGTGTAAATAAAAATGCTGAAGCTTCCTATAAGTATGGTACATAAATGAGTATTGATATTGTCAGCAAGAGTAATTTAATAACTGCAGAGTATGCAGAACATGTAATAATGTGCACATTTTCCTGCCTAGCATAAGTACAACCCACGCAACTTTTTGGGTGTTTGTGGGACCACATATACAAATGCAAGCTATGAGCCAAGATGACCGCTTAACCCAGGAACTCCGATCACTGCATCTATAATTCAAGCTTCATTATGCTTTCAAGACACATTTTGCCCTAATTTTCCTTGGAAAGATCGGGAGAACAGGTGCACAATACAATTATGCCACCCAAAGCTGCATAAAAAGCTGATCAAGAGCGCACTGACTATCTCCAACAGTAACACATGGCAGATGCCACAGACAAGTTCTGAGTACTTAAAAGAAAGAAAAAAAATATATGTAAAGGAGCTGTAAAAGTACCAATTCTATTTTATTGCTGCTCGTACTGTTTCTAGGCAGAGAGATCTTACTAAATATTGTGACGTGATGACAGTGATCTCAGCCCTGGAAGAAAGGGTAACTGTATTAGAGAAATAACAGGAGGATTTTATTGGCACGCATAATAATGTTCACGTTTTGGAAAGATTGTTGACTAGTGCCAAAAGAGGGCAAATTCTCAGGATCAAGGGATCGCAGCCAGAAGACAGAAGTCTACAACTTTGCCTCTATGGATCATTTAATACATGGGAAAATTGCTCCGGCGCATGTAGATCCTTGAAACTCAAGTATTAAACCAAAAACAATAGAAAAAAAGTACAATAGTTTTCACTGTGTGATTCATCAATTTGGGAAACTCTATATAAATTCCTTAATTATTTTTAAATAAATGTTATTGTTTTTATTAGTGTATTTTTAATTTAAAATATTTTGATCAAACTCTATTAGAAATAAATCAGAATTATACATATAAAAAATGTTTCTATGAAATTAATTTTCCTGGTAAAGAAATACTTATTCACATGTATATTTTTTTAGGCTACCGATGGACATTGGTATAATGAATGTCCAAAGCACAATATCCTTTTAATACAGGTGAGTGTATGAACATTGCATTTTGCACAACCCTCTATAGCCCACAGTGTAGACCAATGGTGTGTCCACTTGTTTTTTGGGTATGTCCAGGAAACTGACAGCTCAGAAAATAAAGCAGCCCTTGAGATCTGATCATCAGGACACCTGGATCAACAGTGTCTCTCCATATACCCACCAGCAGACATCGGTGTAATCATTTTCAAAATGCATAGACCACCTACAATAGGTGAGTGTTTGTTTCTTCAACATTTAAAGAAAATTGATGAATCACAGAGTGTACACTATTGTGTATTTTTCTATTGTTTTCGGTTTAATACTGGAGCTTTAAGTCTCTACACACACCGGAGCAGCTTTCCACGCATAATATATAGACAGCATGATACTTGTTGTGCTGGAGAAATTCCACAAACGCAGAATGTCAGGAAGACCCATACAACAGGACCAGAAGAAATAATGTTAGGAAACAAGGCATGCCAGGGACTGCTTCTGGCCTAGACATATATGGGTCTGATTCATTAGGGCACGCATTGTGGCGGGCCTGGTTCTCTATGGCCGATATATTGATGATTTGTTTTTTGTTTGAGATAGAGATGAGGATTCTATTAATTTATTTATGTCTCATATAAATGACAATAATTTTGTTCTCAGATTTACAAGTGTTCATAGTCAAACCCAGATTAATCTTTTAGATGTGTCACTAAATGTTAACATGGGTAGAATTATCTCAAAAACTTTCACGAAAGAGTTTGATACATTTAATTATTTACATTTTCAGAGTGGACTCGCAAAAAAAGGGAAAACTAATATACCCAAAGGTCATTTCCTCAGAGTGAGCAGAAATTGTTCTGAAATTGTTGATTTTAGAGAACATGCAACTACACTCTATCAGTCATTTATCGAGCAGGGATATCCTAAATTATTACTGGACAATGCCTTAAAAGAGGTGGAATTGATGGATCAGAATTTGTTTTTAGTCCATAAAGAGAAGTCTATAGAAAGAACAGAGGACAAGTCACTAGTTTCTGTGACTCAATACAACTTTGCACAGAGCATTAGAAAGATTATTCCACTATTTTAGAGATGGATGACAGTATAGGGTCTCAAATAAACAAAGGTAGAAATGTTGTTTTCAAGAGGGCACGAAATTTGGAGAGATTGGCACCCAGTCATTTTTTGGGTTCTTGTGAATGAGGTGCCCCTAAATTAAGGACAAAACCACAATTGGAGTGTACTAATACTATTTCTGTATTAGGTAGTCCTACAACTTGGTTGATGAAAAGACCTGATTACTTCTAAAGATGTGGAAAAATATGTTGTCTAACTTGTAAATCAGTGGATTATGGAGCGAAAGATTTTATATCCTTTGTCTCTAAAGAGAATTTTTTTTATCACCATGTCGTTGGATTGTAGATCTATGTTGTATACCTCATCCATTGTGGATGCGATATGCAATATGTAGGACATACCATCAGACCATTGTATTTACGATTTCTGGAACATAGACATAGTAATATTATTAAGGGTGTAAAAATACACAGTCTCTGAGCATATCAACAGATGCCAAAATGGTGATTCGAAGGATGTAAAAATTAAAGCTATAGAACAGGTTGACAATACAAAGAGAGGAGGTGATAGATTTAATAACTTATGCAAGCGTGAGCTTACTGGATATTTAAGCTCAGAACGTTGTCGCCTTTTGGCTTGAATGATACCATGGAGCTAAATTATATATGAAGTGGTCCCTGTAGATTCATGGCCATATGATATATATTATGTCTGTGATATTGATTTATTATGTTTTTGATATTGATCCGATACATACACATATATATGTATATAAACACACATATATACACATATATATGTATATACACACAAAGAAATGAGGTTTCATTAAACTGGATGAACTACCCCAATGTTTTATTGGACATTTACAGGACATTACACCTACAAATTAAAGGGTATATTTTTCATCCCCTGCCACATTATTGATACGACATAACTGCTATGATTTAGTCAGCGAAATTTCTATTAGTGTTTTTATTTAGATGATCTTTTTTGCTAATATTCGTAATTGTGCATATTTTTGTGTGGTTCTGTTGAGACCAGTGTGGCCAGTGCTGCCATGGCAAGTGACAATAAAAATAA
This sequence comes from Mixophyes fleayi, assembly GCF_038048845.1. Taxonomy (NCBI): domain Eukaryota; kingdom Metazoa; phylum Chordata; class Amphibia; order Anura; family Limnodynastidae; genus Mixophyes; species Mixophyes fleayi. Next base: position 294,486,687 of record NC_134404.1, on the reverse strand, counting down.
GAGAAGGCATGTTCACATACACCTTTATTACATACTTCACTGCATAAATAAGTATTGTTTGCTTGAAACGAAAATATGTTTTCTACAAAGAGTCATTGCTCACACACATTGGAGGCAGCAAATTACCTACTTTCATTTTGTCAGCTCAACCCATACTTATGATAATTTAACTTATCAATACACTAGGAACCAGTGACATAACTGAGGCGTGAGGCACAGAATTAGGATAATTTCCTAAAAATTCAAGATGAGAAAAATTGAGAAAAATACTAAGAGAAAAAAATAGGAGAGCTGAAATTGTATTGCATAGTAAAAATAAAAAAGGGAAACAGATAATATATTAACAGGGCAATTTCAAAAAAATTGGATCTATAATTTCAGAACTTAAAACTGTAAGATAAATTACATGTCTGCTCACAGCCTATTTATCAACATTATAACACACTACATATTATAATAGAAACAGTGGTATGCTTATAAGAAATCAAATATAAAATAGAGTGATCACATATGAATACACAGATGTCACAAAAGATTGTTCAGTTTTTTCCTCCCATATATTAAGAAACTGGCATGTAACTTTCTAATTATATGTTCACAGCAACATTAAAAGCAGAGCTCCATATTATCAGCTGGTGAATAAGGAAATCCACAGTAATATTGAATGAAAGGTGTTTCGATACAATTAATCATTGGCAGTATGATCACTATGCACAAATAACGGGCTTCTGGAAGATCTGTAGAATACAATTTGCCACAATGACTACTTAGTAAAAGCTTCGCTGCTCTTATCACCCTTCTGCAGAGCCTGTTTTGGCACGTTGTGGGCTGGTCTCATTCCACCATCAATTCCTGTGATTTGTTTATGCAGTACCCACACAAATTATACTTTGTTGTTGTTTGTTTTTTAAAAAAAGACTTTCAATTTTAACAAAATACCTCCTGAGAAATTGCAAGAAAGTGAACTAAATGTGTATTCTTTTTAAACAATACTTTGAAACACCAATATTTTGTGGTTCTTGCTTAGACATCAATTCATCTTTCCAAAAAACAGGATTCAGAGGTTTTCATAATAAAATTGTCTACACTCACACGCTTTCTTCCTCACACAACCTATTGGATCCTCTTCAGTCTGGCTTTAATGCCCAACACTCCACAGAGACTGCATTGACTAAGGTTGTCGATGATTTGATCACTGCTAAATTTAAAGGCCATTACTGGCTTTTAATTGTCCTGGGTCTCTGGAAGGTCTGCTGCTTTCGACACTGTTGACCACTGTCTTTTCATACAAAGAGCTTCAATCCCTAGGTCTTCAGGACATTATTGCATCCTGCTTCTCATACCAGCTACCGAATTGCACTTTCAGTGTTAGCTTCTCAGGATCCACCTCCTTTCTGTATCATTATACCGCTTTCATACTGCCGCCCTGGCAATATCCCGGGTTTTTCAAGCCGGGTTTTTGCCGGGGCTCGGAGCGTCCCAGCTCAGAAACACCATTCATACTGCACCTCGGACCCGGGAATTTCCCGGGTTGACCCCATTCATACTGCACAAGTCTGTGCCCTGGCAATTTGTGGGAGTCATCACCACAGCAGTTTTCATTGGCTGAAAAATGGTGATGTCATTGAAAGGGGACTGTTTTTTTTCTCTATAACAAACCTATGACTTAATTGCTCAATTGTGCACACTCTGTGCTCTGGTAGCTACACAGTTAACACTTCACACACTGGTATCTAAGGGGTCAACCCAGCCAAGCAATCTATCTCTTCTAAACAGACAGTGAATTTGTTTAGAGCAATAAGAACAGTTCTTATTAACTGTTAGATTTAATATAGAGACAGGCAGACAGCCAATCAGCTTGTTTTCTGTGCAACCCGGGTTGAAAAACCCGGGTTGCACCATTCATAGTGCAGGCAACCCGGGTCCGACCCGGGAATTACCCCTCAATAAATCCCGGGTTGAAGACCCGGGTTTTTAGACCCGGGATTTTTGACTTGTACCATTCATACTGCACCAAGACCCGGGTCGTTTGAGCTCGCCCTGGCAAAAACCCGGGATTTTGGTGCAGTATGAATGGGGTATAAGTTGGAGTATTACAAGGCCCAGTCCTAGGTCCTCTGCTCTTCTCGATCTGTACCACTACTCTTGCAAAACTAAACCTCATTTGGATTTCAGTATCATCTCTATGCAGATCATGCACATATTTATCTATCCTCTCCTGATCTCTCACCACCTGCGTTACTGACTGTTTTTCTGCCATCTCATCTTAGATGTCCTCTCGTCAAATCAAACTTAATCTTTCACAAGTAGATAATAATTTTCCCACCAGACAAAAAAAAGTTCCCTTCCTTATATTTCTTTTTCTGCCGACATGACACTAAATCCTACCCCACAAGCTCGATGCCTAGGTGTGATCTTTGACTTAGACCTATCATTTGTTCCCCACATACAATCTATACCTACATCCTGTTACATACATCTAAAAAAAACATTTCCAGAATATGCACTTATCGCACAAAAGAATTTGCAAACATTTCATGCACTCATCTACTGCATTGACTATTCCAACACCATCCTTACTGTCCTTCCCCAAATCAGATTTGCAAATCGTTCTTCCACTGCTGGTCCAGTCTGTCAGTCTCTACATTGGCTACCTGCTTATTAATGGATTCAATATAAAAAATACTTCTACTAACATACAAGGCTGTCAACAAAACTGCCCCAACATATATTTCTTCACTTGTCTCAAAATATCTCCCAACCTGACACCTCCGTTCTTCACAAGATCTGCTTCTCTCGTCCACACTCATTACTTGCTCCTATTTCCGGTTACAGGATTTTTTTTGGGCTACACCCACTTTGTGGAATTCCCTCCCTCACACAATAAGACTTTCCTCTAGTCTTCAAACCTTCAAGTGTTCTCTGAAAACCCACCTCTTCAGGCAAGTTAATATTATTCATTAACCACTCTCCCACTCTCTTAACCACCCAAAGGTACCCTATTATCATCCTATACACAGTTCAAACATGACCACAACACTCTGACCCCCTGACCACCATTGCTGTGTGACTGGATTGTATAGTGCACCAAACACTTTTTACCTTTGCAATCTGGCAGGTCCAATGTGCAATATGTAGCACTTAACCTCATGTATCAAACTCCCATTGTCCTATAAATTGTAAGCAGGGCCCTCTTACTTCTCTGTATGTATTATCCAGTATTGTTTTATTGCTTGTTTCCAATTGTAAAGCATTACAGAATATACTGGCACCAAATAAATAAATGATGATGTAATCTGCACTCAAATAATGCATTTTTTTTCTAGTTTGCACTGCCTTGAATGAAATGCATAACGTGTAGATATACTATTCGTAGCCCAGTTTTTGAAAATAGACAACCTATCGCATTAAAAATGAGGGTACCCCTGAGTTTATCAGAGCCATGAGGTTAATCTGGGCATTAAAAATTAGTGTAGGGTGCTATTGCCTGGTGATCACGAGTCAATAAGTACCAAGGCAACACATCACTTGAAAGAGGGGATGATCCTCTTTCCAAAGAAGGGTCCCCATAGTTCCTTGAAGCCAAGATAGGGGGAGATCTGGGCATTACAACACCCCTCCCCTTTCACTGTCACAGCAGCCACTTAATGTTTTCTGTAGTGTAGGGTATTATTTTTTGGTGATGACATTTGATCATCAAACATATCTACTACTGAGCCACATAATTTGAAAGAGGAACTTCTAAATAACTTGCTTGCATTAGTCTAAAACCTGGCATCTTACTCGCTGTTGAGCATGTTTGCTATCCAAAAGTATAGCCCCTTTTCCAACAATTATACAGACACTTTAAACAGTTTATTTTATTTGGTTTTCACGTTATAAGGAGGATATTTGGACTGATAGGCAGGGCTTTGTGTGGGCCCACACCGTTCCCATTCATACTCTATGTTGCAAGTAAGACCTTGACAGGAGTTCATGTGAGGAGCTAACTGTAATTTCCAAAGAACTTGATAAACACTCTTGACTTTTATTGCAAAGTATGAAAAATGTATTTGGTGGGGGCCTGTGGTTCAAGCCCCTTCCAGGGCAGATGCTTCAATAGTTAAAGTCCGCTGCTGTATCCATCATGTCCTTCATAATAATAATGGCAGATCTCTCTAATCATGAATTATGGATGATTTTATATTCTAATCAAAGAAGTCATCAAAATCATCACCATCAACATTGTGAGTTGGAGGTCTTAATATGGCTTCAATATCTGAGCTGCTGTCTTCAGATTCACCCCAGAAAGCTGGGAAAAAAAGACATGAAAATGAACAAAAAAAAAAAAACCTCAACTTCATATATTTATAATACTCGTACACAAATGGAAAAGAGCCCCAAAATTATTATAATTAGAGATTATATGAAAAAGATAAACTTATTTTTGCAGATATGGTTCATATATGAAACAGTGAAATTACTGGCAGCATAAATATGGTCAGATAGTGCTATTTAATTGCTATACAATAAAACATGGTCAAACTATACTAAACACACAACGTTTTCACAGGCATCTTCTCACCTAAACAAGCGGTGAATTACCTTGTGAAAGCAAACTGATGTGTTGTAAGGTCACACTTGTAGGAATTGGAAAATAATCAGGAAACTGCTGAATACAATACAAGGGAGCATGTCACTTAGATAGCTGCACATTATCCCACTGAGATTACAGGGAATACCACTGAGCTGCTAACAAAGGAACAGTGTCCTTTACAATTAGGGCAGGATAATATGAAATGTTACTGCCCTTGGATACCCATGATACATACGCATTACATTATATTTATGGAGTTTAACTTTCTAAGGATTTAAAATTGTTAATTATAGACAGAAATGCCAGGATCATAGGCACAATGGAGTCCAGGGACGGATATCATTCAGAAAATAAGATCCAAAAGCCTTTTTTACGCTTGCAATATTGTATAAACACGAGGTGCTCTAAAAAAATACAAAGCATGAAGTCATAGGTTAGCATTATGTGACCATTTCCACTATTACATTACTATTATTTATCAGTAGTAAATCCTATTGCCATAGACAAAGCAAAGATACTGAAAGAATACCAAAAATGTAGTGTGTTCTGTATTAAATGGGTTTCTCCCTGGTAATAATTCAATAATCCTGTAAAGGAACTGTATATTGAGTGTATTTATTCCCAATTATCCAGACATCGCAACACACTATCAGTACATATACACCGATCAGCCACAACATTAAAACCACTTGCCTAATATTGAGTAGGTCCTCCTTGTGCCACCAAAACAGTTCTGACCCACTGAGACAAGAGTTACACAAGACCTCTGAAGGTGTCCTGTGGTATCTGACACCAAGATATTAGCAGCAGATCCTTTAAGTCCTGGAAGTTGTGAGGTGGGGCCTCCATGGCTCGGGCTTTTTTTTCCAGCACAGCCCACAGATGCTCGATTGGATTGAGATCTGGGGAATTTGGAGGCCAAGTCAACACTTAGACCTCTCTGTCGTGTTCCTCAAAACATTCCTGAACATTTTTTGCAGTGTGGGAGGCCACATTATCCTCCTGAAAGAGGCAATTAACAGTTACCATGAAGATGTGTACTTGGTCTGCAACAATGTTTAGGTAAGTGGTACGTATCAAAGAACATCCATATGAATGTCAGGACCCAAGGTTTCTCATCAGAACATTGCCCAGAGCATCACACTGCCGTCACCTTCTTCCCATAGTGCATCCTGGTGCCATCTCTTCCTCAGGTAGACGACACACACACACACACACACACACACACACACACACACACACCCCCAGCCATCCAAATTACATAAAGGAAAATATAATTCATCAGTCCAAGCCATCTTATTATATTGCTCCATGGTCCAGTTCTGGCCCATTGTAGGCCCTTTCGGTTGGGGACAGGGATCAGCATGGGCACTCTGACTGGTCTGTGGCTATACAGCCCCATATGCAGCAAGCATTGTGTGTTCTGAAACCTTTCTATCCCAGCCAGCATTAACTTTTTCTGCAATTTGTGCTACATTAGCTCTTCTGTGGGAATGGATCAGACGGGCTAGGCTTCCTATTCACAACAGTGAGCATTAGGCGCCCATGATCCTGTCACCGGTTCATCTGTTGTCCTTCCTTCGACCTCTTTTGGGAGTTACTTATCACTGCATACCGGGAACACCCCACAAGTCCTGCCATTTTGGAGATGATCTGACCCAGTTGTCTAGCCATCACAATTTGGCCCTTGTCAAAGTCACTCAGATCCTTACACTTTCACATTTTTCCTGCTTCCAACACATCAACTTCAAGAACTGACTGATCATAGCTGCCTAATATACCCCACCCCTTGACAGGTGCCAGTGTAACAAGATAATCAAAGTTATTCACGTCACTTGTCAGTGGTTTTAATGTTGTGGCTGATCGGTGTATGTCAGCCATGTGTGGGCTTTATTCCTAGCCGATGTTTACAAACCAGGAACCTAGTTGTTAATGACATGGTGGCAAATACTGATGCATCACAATTATGATCAGGAATTTTCCCAGAGTGTAAGAAATGCCAGCAAGATGTAGGGGAGATCATTCTCATGTCTCCCACACCCATCAGCACTTACCAGATTCAGGCTATCCTGGATCTAAAAGTCGCTACAATAAAAAAACCAAAACAAAAAAAACCTATTTCCATTTTGATTCTATGCCCTATAATTGTGCCATACCATAAAATAAACATTTTGGCATCCCTATTCAGGAGAACTAGTTGATTATGTTATTAAAGTTTGGGAATGTGCTATTCACAAAATAGTAATGGACAGGGTACAACATTAAACCACATGTCTCATGTTATTCTCTGAATAAAGACATATAACACCCTTTAAAAAGTATTTAGGTATATACAGGGGATAATTTCATAATCATTACCATAACTATGTATTTGTGGTCATGTGAATCCTCTACATCTACTGTCCATAACTAGTATAAGAGGCATAATGGCATGAAGGTATTCAGAAACAATAGGTCTCAGATATGGCTTGTGGGAAAAATAAAATGACCTTGGCAAACCAGCTAATGTCACTCTGCTTGCAATGTCATTGAAACAGGCCGAACTATCACAGAATACTTTTGGTGTCCATTTCCTAATTGGAATTATAGCCATAACTGTGCCAAAAAAGGAACTATTGGTAACATGAGTGTTTCATTTTACACCTGCATGCTCCTAAAAGATCTTAATATGTTAAAATGGCTTTAATATTTTTAAAACCTTGCCAGTGAAGATGCTTACATGTTTAAAATGTCTTCAATGTCATAACAATGTGAACACCTATGAATGTTTCAAGTAATTTCCTTAACAATTCTGTATCATGCATGACATTTTTCTGCCAAGCAGTGGTAGTCAGCATATTAATGCTGACTACCACGACAACACTTACCCCGACATGATCACTCCGAAGGGCACCTTTCCGACAAGGCTCGATGGCCCCCTTTCTTGTGCACTACCCTTATTATCATCTATAGTTATCTGGAATCTCTACTCAGATCAGCTATATGAAATTTTAAATTTCCATCAAATGAAACGCAACTTCTTCCACAGAGTCCCAATTATAACCTGGTTCAAAATATTTAGCTTGAAGCAATCTAAAAGAGTTCCAAATCCCTTAACTATCATAATTATCTGTTGAGATTCAATAAATATCTTGTTAGATTCCTTTGTAGTGGATTTGGGTTAAATATTAAGTAACAAAGATGATTCTTCACTGCTGATAAAATATATAAAAAATAGTTGAGGCTCCTTCACTCCAATTGCCCAACAGCTTGCATTGAACATATGAGGCACATGGAATACATTGGACTGTGGACCTATTAAACAGTTCCCTACTTCTATTTGGTACAGCTTGGTTTTTGTCAAAGTGTTTGGGGATCTAGATCTTGCAGCAGAATTACAGAGCTGTTAAAACCTCATTCAACTATTATGTACTATACCTAAAAATTATATTCAGGGCCAGAGGGGTAAATACGGTGGGTGCGGTCGATAGAGTCTGGGGGTGAAGGGGGCAGAATCGACCCCAACTCTCCAAGTCCTCCTGCTCCCCCTCAGATCCCACACTCTGGTCTCAAAAGAGCAGAGCGGAAGACACTTGTGAGCTGGCGCAGAGCAGGAGCTTTGGAATTCTATTATTCTCTTTCTAAATTTTCTATGACTAGTCACGAATCGGGGTCTTAATCCTGTTTACATGCCAGCTTGCCTTTACAAGCCAGCGCCGCATTAAATTTTACATGCAAAGTCGCCGATCTCCCGCGAGATGAAAAAACCGGCGCATAATACATTTACCCCCTTATCTCGTCAACCAATTGGCTTCCTCTGCAGACTATACGAGTCTCCTCCTACACTCAGCAAATTGCCAGTGCAACACTTTCTTAGTTTCTGGTTCCAGACTCCCACAGTTGCTGTTGGTTGCTGCTGCTTCAATCCTGTCTGCTGTACACAGATCTCAACAATTATCCTTCGTGTGAATTCAGCTTCACCCTGTTTGCTGTTCTATGGATTTCCACCAATAACTCTCTGAGTGAGTTTAGCTTCATTGTGTATGCTGTTATATGGACTGCAAACCATTAACCCTCTGTGTGAATTTACCTTTATCTTGTTGCTGTTATATGGACTGCAAACCATTAACCTTCTGTGTGAATTTACCTTTATCTTGTTGCTGTTATATGAATTGCAAACCATTAACCCTCTGTTTGAATTCAGCTTTATTCTGCCTGCTGAAATAAATACTTTTATAGAATGAAGGAATAAATAACCAGCTTGTCTACAGATTCCAGCTGTTATCTTCTATGTGTATCCTCCTCATCAATCTATTCCCGTCTCTCCTACTGGCTATCTGGGGTAGTAGGTTGTGGTTCTGAGTCATTCTTCTGGAGCCATTTTTGAGTCTCTGGGTACCGACTTCCAGTTCCAGGCCTAAATCAGGTTCTGAGTTGTCCAGGGACAGTTCCCGGCTTTGTCTGTTCAGGAGGTTGCCACCCCTGTATATCCTTTGCCTGAGTTTTGAGTCTTCCCAGTCCCAGTTGTGGTACTATATTTGCCTGAGTCTCTGAGTTCTTGGAGGTACCGAGCCTCTGGTCGTGGGTTCAGGTCCCCCCTGTTCCTTCGTGCAGGTTCCAGTCCATCAGCTCCAGATTCCAGGCATTTATTTCAGTACAAAGTCAGGTCCAGCATTCCTCCTCCTAACTTCCAGTATACAGGATTAGAGCAAGCTCTATGAGCAAGGCATTCATCCGGCCTCCCATTTTCCACTACACCCCTGCCACAGTTAGCCCCAGGGGTCTTGAGACGTATCCCAGAAACACTATTGCCATGACAGACTAGTTGTTTATTTGAATATTAAATATCTGGTTGAATATTTTCTTTACCACTGGTTGTAACTGCTGTGAGGAAACTTTCTTAGAGTGAGGAGTGCAACAGAGCCAGGGAGGAAGGGAGTGCAGGACGAGGACAGAGAGACAAGGGGGAAAGGGGTGCTGGAACAGGGGTGACAGAGCCAGTGGGTAAGGGGGTGCAGGAAGAGGGGTAAGAGACAGGGGGAAAAGGGGTGCTGGAAGAGAGGTGAGAGGGACAAAGGAGAATATGGTGCAGGGGCATAGCTAAAAGAGAGTGTAAAGGGAGAGACATCTTAAAAATGGGAATGTCAGGGATGCAGCCATCATAAAACACAAGTAGTAATGAAGAATGGGAATGCACAGAGGGGACAAGTGTTTAAAAAAAAAAAACAACAAATTTCCACTTCGACCACTGCCCTCTGTCCCGACTGCCTGTGTGAGCTGACAGCTGCTGATCACTCCTCGCCCAGCGTGGCCAGTAGGAGAACAGAACACAGGATGCCATAATCAGGTAAGTTCATCTATTTTCTCGTGTCCAATGTGTTTTTCACCATCCTTTCTTGAACTGGGGGTACTACTGTGTATCTAATGATGTTTAAAACACTATGTATTGCTCATTATTGCGCTGTAATGTTTCTTGCATATTTATCTGTACAGAGATTTTTAATTAAGAGGAAAAAACGCTGCTTGTCATACATTTTATCCGTGATTGTGTCAATATATCTATTTTTCTTTGCATTGTAAATGGGGTATTAAGCTGCTCCTGGGACTTGCACTCTCAGTATCTGATATGCTGTACCAATTTTTATTTGTGAATGAGTTTTTGTCTGGTCACTACTATTGATTTGGGGCACTACTATGACATACTGTTATTTGGGGGCACTACTGTATGGCATACTGTTATTTGGGGGCACTACTGTATGGCATAATGTAATTTGTGGGCACTATTGTGGCATAATATGATTTGTGGGCACTGTTGTGGCATAATATGATTTGGGGGCACTACTATGCCATAATATGATTTGTGGGCACTACTGCATGGCCAAATATGAATTGAGGGTAATATTATGTGGCATAATATGAACTGGGGGCACTACAGTGTGGCATAATATGAACTTCTGTCAAAGGCAAGTCTCTCATTGTTGAATATGACGGGAGCCCAAAGAAGTTGCTGTATCGGGCCCAAAATTCATCTTGTTGGCCCTGCCTGTGAGTCAAGGGGGTAGACGTCTCCAGGTAAATTATCTAAATGTTTCCTATCTAAACAAACTGATGGATCACATCCAATTATCTCTCACCCACCTCCTTTACCACCATTAATTTATATACTGTGTTATTTAAAATGAATAGAAAAGACGCATATCCAGTTACTGTAGTAAAAAAAATATTTTTCTCTGACATTTTGCTGTAGATGGAAATACTTTTAATGTGGCCGTGTGGGTTCAAATGATCGTTCAATAGTTATGTTTTTTCTGATATATTTGTTAGAGTTTTATTTCATGTGGAGTGATTCATGAAAATTCTGCCATTACTATTTAATTGAGGGAAAAGGGTACCTGTTACCTATATGTGTGCAAGTATTCTGTTGTTGCTATTTTGTGGGAGATTTGAAAAAAGCAAAACATTGGTTTCCTACAGTGGCGCCTATATAATTGGTGGTATTGCTGTAGTATGGGGTGGCGTGGTGGTGGCAATGTTGTAGTGTGTTTGGGGCTTAGTATTGCTAATAAGTAGGAGAGGGTATTGCTGTAATGTGGGGGGTGATGACGGTTGCTGTAATGTGGGGGGGGGAGGGTAATTCTGGTTGCTGTAATGTGGGGTTGACGACGGTTGCTGTAATGTGGGAGTGATGCTGGTTGCTGTAATGTAGGTGGGTATTGATGTAGTATGAGTGTGTGTGGGGGGGTTATTTACTGCTGTAATTTTTATGCAAATAATGTATTGTTATGGTATTTATTGATGTAATTTGGGTACTAATAATGTAAGTTTGCTGGTCATTAGGAGAAATAAATACCCCCCCCCCCCCACACACACACACTCATACTACATCATGTTGTACTGCCCCAGCAATGCACACTACACCAGCATCAGTGTGCAACAATATAGTGCATGAAGCCCACAACAGGTGGGCCTGTGTGCTTTAAATGCCAGGGCTGATTTTTAGTCTCAGTCCGGCCCTGCTTCTACGCAATTACTTTCAGAATAATTTTTCCATGTACCAGTATTTTTAAGTAGTTCAAGAAAATACTCACCTTTAGACTTAATGTGAGTTGGCCCTTTTGTAGACATCATATTTGTTGGCATTGAAATTTCATTTTCTTTTCTGTGAAGAAAAATAAAAATAGTTTTTTGAGGTGGCTTAACTGAGGTTTTAATCTCCTGATGAATTTATTTGTTTGTGCATGCCATCCTGTGACCTTTATTAAATACATTAGTCTCTCTTTCTGGCAAACACATTAAGTGTCCCGGGCTCTTCTAGCAAGGTACCACAACAGAAATACAAGTGTTGCCAAAACCCCGTGGGCTTGATTTTCCAAAGCCAATTAAACATAGGGAAAAGAGCATTTTAGAGAGCATTTTAAATAACCTTTATACAATACAGATAAAATTTCTCTTTTCCAAATTACAAATCAGAAAGCACTGTAGTGACCAATATAGAATACAGAAAACATCTTATTGACAAATACACAATACAAACAGTATCCTATTGACAGATATACAATACAGAGATCATCTTGGAGGCAAACATACAATGCAAAGAGCATCCATTATTATTATTATTACTACCATCTATTTATATATCGCCACTTATTCTGCAGCGCTGTACAGAGAACTCACTCACATCAGTCCCTGCCCCATTGGGGCTTACAGTCTAAATTCCATAACATACACAGACAGACAGACAGACAGACACACTACTATACAAAACCCTGCTTGCTGTTGACTACTACCAAGTGGCCAAACCACTATACAAAGCAAACCCCCTCAAGAGGAAATTTGGGCGGTGCCAAGAAGCTAACATACCCATTATATGGCTTCCAGCACTCTGACTGCAGGATAGCGTAGGCCATTCACCAATCAGCATGTTAGGACCTTCCAATCTGTTTATTGAATGGCTGGCACTGTCCACCACTCAGATTGCTGGGAGCCATCTACGGGGCTTAATACAAGCTTGTCCAATCCATAGTTTAACCCTAACTGACAAGAAGATACCAGACTGGGTGAAAATACACACCTGACCGGTGGTAATCGGTATCCTGATGCTGGGATACAGACACCCGATACCACTACAAAAGACGACCGAAGAGGGTATCTACTGTAACTGCTGTAAAATCCGAAGAGGCTGGATGCCGGCGCTGCATTATGACGCTAAATGTGACAATGCAGCGCCGGCATCCAGCCTCTTCAGAATTTACAGCAGTCGCAGAGCAGCGCCTCCGGGGATGTCCTGCGCCGGGGAGAAGGTAAGTGTATGTTGTAATAAGTTTATTCAATACCCGCTTTGGTCTTCTTTTGTAGTGGTATTGGGTGTCGGAATACCCAACATCGGGAAACCGTACCCAACCCCACCTGACAACCTTCCTCTGTCACAGGGCAAAATAATTCTATCTGTGATATAAAAACAGGACTGAAAAGGACTGTTAATGATCAAGCTACTTCTCTGGTGACCTCTGTGGCCTCCTTGGTGGCAGCAGTTGGTGCCACAACTTCTAATTTCAAGTCTCCATCTCCCACAGTCTCTCATTTCAACCATGCCACACCACTGGCAGCTACACAAATATGCCAGTCACCGATACTGGTGCGGATAATACTTCTGCCTTACAGTAGTCATGTACACTTTCCCTACAATATATATGAAGTGTTCCTCACACCTCTTAGATTGCAAGCTTATTAAGGCAGGGGCATTCTTATATACTGTTTGATGTCCTTGTAAGGAATTTGTATCATGCCCTTTTAAATGTACAGAGCTGAGTAATATGTTGATGCTTTACAAATGATAATTATAATACAGAACATACATTATGGCTATCTAAGGTAAACAACTCAGCTCTAACTAGCCTGCTGGCTAACTAGTCTTATGTAAACCAGAACCTATAACCGATACCTCCTCAACCCACATTTTACTCTGACAAATCAAGAACACTTACAGTACTGGAATATAACTACCTAGCTGCTTCCAATATGTCTGCGTTCTCATTATTAAAGTGTCCCAAGCACCTGTTTTTAAACTAGGTCACACATGACCGCTTTGTAGACTGGGGAAATAAAGCACAATTGGATTTTGTTGTGGTATATTGATTTTAGAAGTTCTAGCTAAATTCAAGAGTCTGCATATGCATAGTGTTTGCATATGCATTACTAATAATGCAGCACACACTACTGTGGGAAAATATATATATATTACTGCCATCTAATGGTCATTTTTATGAATTACAAAACAGAAAGATTTTCACAAATCAGATAATGTTATTGTAGATTCCTTTATGGCTTAACAGAGGGATGCAGAAGAAAATTTATATATTTATTAATCTAAAGCTAGGTACACACTACAGTGTTTAACAGATTATCGGGCCAATCAGACAATAATCGAATGATTGGCCCAATATCACAGTAGTGTGTACCCTGAAACGATTATTGTCCAAAGCACATGAAATCGTTGATTGAGATTTTCAAACTTACTTCAAAGTCTAATTCAGAGATGGAACGATGTCGTTCCAATTCTGCAGTGCGTATCACCATCAGGATCTCCATAGAGTTTACAGAGTCTTTTTAGCCAATGGTTATGACAGATGAAGAGCACAGACCTGAAGGTAAATCTTGTAAAACATGTATAGTGTGTACACATGAATCAGCTGCTGATGAGGACTTTTTTTTCCCCCATCAGTCTTTGATAAAATCGTTATAGATAACACATTGGTAGAAAATCTCTGTAGTGTGTGCGCCTTAGCAGTGCATTCAAATAACCCAGGAGTGGGTTAGGTGCCCTGTTGTGTTAGGAGCACTGTTGTGCTCTTTAAAACAAAACATGTAAATGCAAATACTTTTTGTTGCCACTGCATGGGTAATTATCTCCTATCCCTTAACACTAATAATAATATATTTGTGTATTTTAGATCATGTAATGGACTATAATGAAGGATGATTTTTTTTTTTAAATAGCTAAACTATTGTAAAACCTTGAATCACAAACTAGCTCAAATCTTCCTTAACCACATAAGGGCTCATACCCACTGGTGCTTTTTAACTGCACTTTGTTCCATGTTTTAGGTTAAAAACAAAACAAAAACAGGAAACCTGCAGCAAACATACAAATTAAAAAAGTTTGCATTTCATATGCAGTTGTATTAGCATTACAAGAACTAGTAAAATGTCAGTGGGTATTAGTCCTAAAAGGTAGAAAAATAGCATAAAAAAAAATATAAAAAACAACAATAAATTGTGTTTAATATACAAGATTATGTATCTACCAAATAAGTATCATAAATAAGAAAGTTATAGCACATAGAATTACGTCGTAATAAATCTCTTTATATGCACACACACATATTATTGCTACAACCCAGTACTCTGGTACAATAGCTCAGTACCTAGAATCAGAGCGACCTCCTCTGGCTTGTTTCATAACTACACAGAGAAAGAAATGCCACACACATACATGGCCTGTTCGTCCGAGCTTCAAGGAAATCAGCCTTAATCCGCAGAAGTCACTAAAGAACAGTTTCAACACAGCTAACATTAGTCATACATTATATTTATTGCACAAAAGGATTATATTGCTTTGCGCGTTTTTTGTTGAACTTGGGGGCAAGTGTTTCACTGTTGCATTTATGTTGTTTCATACAAAATGTTTTATGGGAAAGAAACAGAATGCAATTTAATGGTGGAAGGCAGAACAGGGCATAGTGGAGAGGAGGAAACTGGCAAGTTCTCATGCACAAAGAGGAACAAGTGGTCTTTACTCAGAGAGCAGCGTCCTATTAAGACTCACTTCTTTGCACATTATGCCTTTTATCCCCATTCAACCACAAAATGATTTTGCTATAGGAAATACAATAGCAGAAAAAGATTTACATTGAATGAATCTTTAATAATAAACTGTTGCAGATCTTGCTATGTCCCTTGATTTATAATACAATAAACATCGGATTCTATTAAGTTTTGTCCTCTAGACATTGCTTTGGGGGGGTGAAAAAAAAAATGAATATGAAAGAACTCGATTCTTTCAGTCTCCACTACCACAATAGTGAAATGAGCATGTTTAAATGTGCTAAGAGTATCTCTTTGCATCTTTTATAGCTTGTGTGTATTAATCTGTAAAGCTTATTAAGGCAGAGTCATTGCTATGCAAAGCAGAACCCAATCCCTTTCTCTTGCTTTTCAACAGAGTACAGTGTTTAGCCAATAAGACTGGCCCCCTGCCCCTCATTCGGCATTCATAACATGCAACATTTGCACAATGTATCTCTCAAAGGCTTCTGAATAGAAGGCCCTAACACTCATGTAAACAACTGCAAACCAATTACTTAATGAATCAGACCCACACATAATGAGGTGGCAGACAAAGAGCTATAAATGCATTTTTTTTTTCGCCCCAATCCTCTGCTTTAAAGTAAAATCCCTCAGCTGTAGTTTGGACTTAACTGGCACATCATAATTATTGTCTCCAGGACATCAGAAGCAGCCATTTTTTTTTTTTTTTAATTTAGGTCCAGCAGGGTCTGCTTTGATGTCACCCATCAGCTCGCTGACAAAACAGAGCAAAGACGACTTTTTTAAAAAAGTACCATAGCAGTAACGGCACTGTTATGTTTATTTTCAAGTACTGGGTTTTGAGACCACTTGTAAAAGCAATAAAGCACAAGAAGTGACTGCCCTAAGTGGAATCTTTAAAAGTAAGCCTAGAAGAATTTTCGCTGCCTGTCAATCAAAAATAAGTGAGCACCTGAGCTCCCTGCTTCCTGTCAGCACCAAGCTTCTCTCTATGTTTCGCTAGCTTAATCTCTCCCTTACAAGACTGATGTCAAGTACGCCCAACCATGTGTTGCTACTAAACGTAAAATAAAAACAGACTATTATCCCTCAGCTGTTAGGGAAATAAACTTCAATGGTAACAAGAACCGTGCTATGCGGTTCTCCAAGTAAGGACGAGATGCATTACAAAGAACGGAGAGAAAAGCAAAATAAACTCTACCGTTCAAATACCTAGTATACACATACTAGAAGGTCATCAGGTTGTCATCTGTTTATGTTCAGCATGCAAAATAAAAAAAGAATATTTCCAAGAGGAGGGAGACCAGCAGCAGAGGAGAGATAAGGGCGAAGTACAGACAAAACCAGTTAAAATAAAGGAGAATCAGAAAAATGGTGTCCACATGGTGAGAAAAAAAATTTGAGATAAAGTATTAGCTTTATTAGAAGGTAAAAGACATATATTGGCTCAACATGAAGATGTTTTAAAACACTTGCAGAATTAAGACCAACTTTATTTTTTGTAACATGCATAAAAAAATGACACCAGTCATAGTTCAAACACCAGGGGGATATTTACTAAACTGCGGGTTTGGAGAAGGGGAGAGGTTGCCCATAGCAACCAATCAGATTCTTGCTGTCATTTTGTAGAATGTACTGAATAAATGATAACTAGAATATGATTGGTTGCTATAGGCAACAGCTCCACTTTTTCATACCAGCAGTTTAGTTAATATACCCCCAAGACTCAAATGTTCACAGCATTCATTTGTAAAAAGAGTGTTGATTCCATGTAAGAAAATTATCTGATATTTACCCCCCAAAAAATATAGAATAGCATAACATTATAACCTGATTATAAATCAAGTTAAAATGACCCATTACCTACACACGCTCCAGGTAGCTATTAGGTGGGCTGAACCAAATTCCAATCATAAGATTGCGGTCCATCATCAAATTCGCCATGAACTGAGGCATGAGGTCTTTTGTGCTCATTGCCTCAGTGATGTCACTTGTTCCTAATGACTTGATAGGCTACACAATCATAAATATTGGCAGACAATATTTCTGATGGGCAGCTGTTAATCCTAACATTAACAGATTGAAACAACATTTCCAGAGCTGAAATTGAGATAGATGGACAATGTGGTGGCCTGGGAACATATTTTAATATACTTGTGGCCCTATTTGACAGTAGTGATTACAGAACTATAATAAGTATGGGGTAAATTAGCATGAGGCTCTGAAAATCAAATATTGAAACAATAGGGTATCCTGGACTTACTGATGTCAGTCGTCATCACATTACACATATTGGACATAGTATATAAGTTGTTTCTTCATAACAGTCTCTATTACCCCCAACCCCAATCTACTGTACACCAGTGTATACCGGTCACCGCACACTGTACACCAGTGTATACCGCACACTGTACACCAGTGTATACCGGTCACCGCACACTGTACACCAGTGTATACCGCACACTGTACACCAGTGTATACCGCACACTGTACACCAGTGTATACCGCACACTGTACACCAGTGTATACCGCACACTGTACACCAGTGTATACCGGTCACTGTACACCAGTGTATACCGCACACTGTACACCAGTGTATACCGGTCACCGCACACTGTACACCAGTGTATAATGTCATTATATACTGTACACCAGTGTATAATGTCATCATATACTGTACAACAATGTATAATGTTATCACATATTGTACAACAGTGTATAATGTCATCGTATATTGTACAACTATGTATAATGTCATCGTATATTGTACAACTATGTATGATGTCATCGTATATTGTACAACTATGTATAATGTCATTGTATATTGTACAACTATGTATGATGTCATCGTTTATTGTACAACTATGTATAATGTCATCGTATATTGTACAACTATGTATAATGTCATTGTATATTGTACAACTATGTATAATGTCATCGTATATTGTACAACTATGTATAATGTCATTGTATATTGTACAACAGTGTATAATGTTACTGTATATTGTACAACAGTGTATAATGTCATCACATATTGTACAACAGTGTATAATGTCATCACATGTACTTGAGTGTACAAGTGCACTTTCTTAGGTTACAAAATACCTTAAAAACCAAATGAATAAATCAAAGGTGTAAATTAGAATATATAAGAATTCATACAATTTTCTTATTGTAGCATTCATAATGGAAGATACCAGTGTAAAGTTTATATATACACATTATAGAACCGACTTGAATAATTAATATGTTTAATTCAATTATCAGAACTATTTTGCATTAATGAGATATAAAAATAAAAAAAATACACTAAGATTTTTAATGTGAACCAAATGAAGACTATAAAAAGCATAATCCAGCCTATGTATAAGACAATAGTTCAGATTTCAATAGTTTAACAGGATAAACTGATGATCAGAGCATTATTAATAAATGGCTTCTTATATTTCCTGCAATTACATGTCTCCTGATCATAGTTTTCATTGACTACTGCTGGATTTCCTTTTGATGCTGCTCATACATGAGACTCATTGACTCTGGCAAGTGTATTCTGCCTAATGGTGTAGTTGTTTATGACTACGCATAATTTATGTGGATCAGCGAAAGGAGGAGGAAAAAAGCGAGTTAAAATAATGGAGGCTCTATAGTCAACGTTTTAGGCTAGTACAGAGAAATAATTGCCGCAGATAAATATATCGCTGTATTCAACAGAGGATTGCTGTGACTACAGATCAACATTTTATGTGCTTTGCCGAGTGCCTATGACTTGCACATTGTACTGCTGCTATCTCATTTCATCTGGAAAGTCCATTAATTAAGTGGCAAAGATCAGTAATAATTAATGTAGTGTTCTGGATCTGTGAGCATTACAATGCTCACTTAATAGAAAGATTTCTGTCTTCAAGTAGCAGTACTCAACTGTCTTCTATAAATGCAAAATGGGATATTTATTTCTTTTAGTGTAATATAATGTTAAAAAATATAGTAACGGACTTCACCAAAGTACAGTACAAATATTTTAAATTTACTGTTAAAGGGACACATTTAATATATACACATATGGATACAAATATTCTAAAGCAATATTGTAGTTCTTGTCTATCTGTTCATCTCTAAGTCTCTTAGTTTTGCTTAGTCTGTAACCCTGGGATTCTTAACATATTCCAATCAGGAACAAATTAATGCCTGCGAGATCTAGGGCTCAGATTATAATCAGTAATTTATTTTCTTTTAGTTCATTGACGTTGTGTCTACAAATCAGGGGATATCATTATTTAAACCATAATAAAAAGGATATATGGGATTTGTACAATATAATAATTTTAAAATATGATGAATAAACAGTTTAATCAGTTGGTAGTACACAATAGGGCAGGGGTGGACAAACCTGTCCTCAAGGGCCATATCCAGTTCATGTTTTTAGGATTTCTGTCTGTAGAAACAGGTGGGATAATTACTGACCCAGCCAAATAGATTAACTCAGCTGTACATGATTAAAGAAATCCTAAAAACATGAACTGGATATGGCCCTTGAGGACAGGTTTGCCCACCCCTGCAATAGGGTTACAAAAATTATGTTAAAATATTCCCACAAAATATTTTCTTTAAAGAACCAATGTCTTAACCTGTTGCCATTGTTGTCTATGAAGAGGTTGAAGGTAGATTCACTAAAGCTTCTAAAAAGGCAAAGTGGAGGTGTTGCCCACAGCAATCAGATACCAGCTATAATTATTTACAATGTACTAGCTACTAGCTAGAATCTGATTGGTTGCTATCGGAAATAGCTCGGCTTTTCCTTTTTAGAAGTTTTAGTAAATCTACTAGTTGGTTTATGTTGTTTTTAGAGGAGAAACGCTATTCTATCACTGAAATTCCTATTGCACAGAAATCAAATGGAATATTAGGTTTCAAATTTAGTTTAAAGACATTTGGAAAGGTTGTGCTGGATGTATAAAATTACTAATAATGATACCAGACATTTGACGAAAATTATCTTTCTACGTTTCAAAATAAATTGTGATGTTGCGCTTGTGTGATAGATGTGAGTCAGAGAGAAATGAGACACAGAGAGACAGGTAGATGGATGGATAGATAGATAAACACACAGAGAGATAGATATGAGAAATATAGATATTTGATATCAGTGATTTGGCAATAGCAGCCACAGCCACAATATATAATTTCAGGTCTCCACTTTCTGCTGTTGGTCCTCATTTCCACATTTACTATCCCACCAGAAACTGCACAACAATGCTCGTCGCCAATGACTTTTTCCAACCAACAGCTATCAAGATTATTTCTCTACCTTATGTATCAAGTATTTATATAGGCGCTTGCTGCGTATGGGGATGTGTAGCCGAAGACCGATCAGAGTGCTCATGCTAACCCCTGTCCACCGCTGAAAGCACCTACAATGGGCATGTGAGAGCAAGACCTAGACCATGGAGCAATATAAGTAGGGATAGATGGCTGGGATAGAAAGGTATCAGAACACACAATGTATCACAGCTTGCTGCATATGGGGCTGTCAGAGTGCCCATGCTGATGAAAGTGCCTACAATGGGACAGAACTGGACCATGGATCAATATAAGAAGATGGCTTGGTCTGATGAATTACTTTTTCTTTTACATCATGTGGATGGCCGGGTGCATGTTTGTTGTTTATCTAAGGAAGAGATGGCACCAGGATACACTATGGGAAGAAGGCAAGCCGGCATAGGCAGTGTGATGTTCTGGACAATGTTCAGCTTGGAAACCTTGGGACCTGGCATTCATGTGGATGTTACTTTGAAACATACCACCTACCTAAACATTGTTGCAGACCAAGTACACCCCTTCATGGCAACAGGCAAATAGGACACTATGTGATGGGCAGATAGACCCCTTCGAATAAGATAGAGAAAAGCTGGGTACACACTACAGGGTTTTCAAACGATTATCGGGCCAATCACACGGTAAACGAAGGTTCAGCCCGATATTGCATAATTGTGCATGCTCCAACCATGAATGATTATTGTTCCAAAGAACATCGTGTTTTTTAATTTGATTTAAACAGAACTAAAAATCTTGTTCAATGATGGAACGATGTTGTTCCAATCCTGCAGTGTGTATGCACTCACGACTGGAGTGTGCAGAGTCATAATCTTTTCAGCCAATGGCTGTGACAGATGAAGAACACAGAGCTGAAAGTAAATCTTATAAAACATGTTAAGCGTGTACACATGAATGGGCATGCTGATCGGGACAATTTTTTTTATTTTCAGTCACTGGTAAAATCGTTAACAATATTGCATCAGGAGAAATTTTCTGTAGTGTGTAGCCAGCCATAGACTGACAGGAGAGCACTAGATACATATGAGACAGCTAGATAGACATATATATGATGGACTGACAGACAGGACAGACA
This sequence comes from Mixophyes fleayi, assembly GCF_038048845.1. Lineage (NCBI taxonomy): Eukaryota > Metazoa > Chordata > Amphibia > Anura > Limnodynastidae > Mixophyes > Mixophyes fleayi. The sequence goes on along the minus strand of NC_134404.1, from coordinate 294,464,899 downwards.
GACAGGGCAGACAGACAGGGCAGACAGACAGGGCAGACAGACAGGGCAGACAGACAGGGCAGACAGACAGGGCAGACAGACAGGGCAGACAGACAGGAAAGACATGAGACAAATAGATAGGAGTAAATAGATAGACAGAGAAGGCAGAAAGATAGATAAAACTGTTCCTATATGTTAATTGTTTTGTAGTAACTACAGTGCTGCATGTATATGTCTGTCTTTAGATATATATGTACATATACAGATCCATGTATATATTTACATATAGATATATTTACTAATACAGATCTCACTAGAACTGTACAATATATATTTTTGTTTAAAAAACTGTATTCATAAACCTCCCCAACTCATTTTACTATTTAATGCAGTTTCAGTTTAATGGTATAATGTGTTTTTTACCCAGTTACTTTTATGCAACTTCTTTAAAAAAAAAAAAATTAAAAAAAAAATGGGGGAAACAAAATTACAAAAACTGTCTTTTCAGCATCCTGTAGAAATACCTAGGAGGTGGGTTTAATTAAATAAATGAACAATAGTTACAAACAGCGACTGCCAAGTTGGACGCAATGTGTTCTAGAAGTCTGTTTCTCAGTAAAACATTAAATGGCATTGAGTGAAGCTTAGTTTACATTCTATCAATATTAACAAGAAGAAATACGCCACTTTATTTCTTCAAGACTCTTGCTGCATTATGTCCGCTCTCTGCCTGACAACTGCCATTGTCTGTTCTCTAAGTAGCCCTACGGCGAGCAGCTGTACAGGCTAATTTGAGGTTCACTGGGATGTCAATTGAGCCTTAAAATGAGAAGACAACAGCTGCACAACAATACCTGGGCTTTGTGAAAAAATCAACCAAAAGCATTCAAAAGTTAACCAGATACGTTAGATTTTCTTTTTCCAATTAGGAACTAAAACAGTATTAATTATAGATGATTTTATTGCATACGTCTGTTTTACCTGTGTACAGGACTTGGTTCGTATGAGGATAAGGTACCTTCTGAACTCAGATTGTCCCCTGTCACTCTTCTGAGATTAGTGTTGCCAGATGTTAATCCTGTTATAAAACAACAATATTGTGTAATGAACCAAAGTATAATGGATCTGTTCCATATTAAAGTTACACCGACAACAAGCCCAGAACAATTAATAGCAAAACTAGTTGTAGTCATTAGCCATAGCAAATAGCAATTAAATGTATTGGTCAATTATTTCTTATTACAAAAAAAAAAAAAAATTAAAACATGAATTGTTCTGAAATCGAAATGATTGCACTGATTTGTATGTGTAGAAATAGCATTTATTGCTGTTTTTATAAAGTCAAATAATTATTGACACAATAATCACACACCCCATATGAATGTAACAACGACGACAAGATGTGTGGAAAATTATATGTAGTAACCAATCATCTTTATTAATACAGTAAACTTGAGATGAATACAACAGAAAGCTATTGAGATGGTATAAGCTTCTTTTGTAAACACATTGTCATAGTTGCCAACAATTTAAATCATAACAAATAAATAATTAATATGTAATACTTTCTGGAAAAACATTGCTGCTGAGACAGTGCATCCGCACAGACGGACCTTGGCGCACTACAATTACCACCATGTCATATTTACTGACTGTTATAATAGGGCATTTTAAATAATCCATTTCAGTAAAATTTAGCTTTTAAAGTTCAAAAAATAACAACAGATGTTAGGAACAGCATCTAACATACAGGAAGAGGGGAATGTTGTTGTGCTATTGGTGAACAGTGAAAAAACAGGGATAGCTACTGGGACAAATCTTGAAAACCTGGGACTGTCCCTGGAAATCAGCATTTTCTATTCTCCCCTAAAGTTAAACTGACAGGGGATATATTTCCTATTAAAAAAAACCAAAATCTGTCTCCTCCTTCTCATTGGCTTACACAATGCCAGCAGAAAACAGACGATATAACCAGGAAAGCATTTCTGAATAAGAATGATATGTACATCATATATATAGTATTTAATCATAAAAGGTAAAATAGTGACCGGTGAACCGTGCATCTTCCCACACCGTGCTGATTACAGGATGGCCATCAGTGTCCATTTGTCAATTACACTCGACTATAAAATCCTTGCAGTGGGAGGAACTCCTAGCCTTGGAAGCCTAATTGCTACGAGGTCCATAACATAAAAAAACCATAAGCTATGTTTTAAAAAAGGCCGTAGAGAAAAAATATAATTTCCGTTGCAAAAGATCTTTTCTGCAGAAATGTACAGTTTTAAGAATATTTAACTTGACATCAAAATCCAAAAGTGTAATGTTGCTTTTAATGCCAGTAAATTCAAGTATCTCTCCCTACAAACTTCTTGGTTGTAATCTACTCGCATTTTACTTGACTGTGTACACAAGATACACTACACATGCATCCTATACACACCATTAGATTGAAAAATAAGAATATTAACTGGGGTGCATGGCAGTTAATGGGACACTATATTGAATATCTTATGCCAGGGACATAACAATTAATCACTGGTTCATCCGCTCTAGAGGCTCCTACTCTGCTCTCTGGAACTGAAAGCCTGACGTGGCTTCCATGAGCATGTGCCGGCCCCCAAGGACGCTCAGAAGAACAGAGGCCTGTGGAGCTGATGGACCACCAGCCCTGAGCCCCATAGCAGCTGCATATGTCGCTCCAGCAGTTGTCCCACCGCTAACTTCAGCTCTTAGGATGCTCTTATCCCAAGTCGTATGTAGACTTGAGAGGAATAAATGTTTCCTAATGAACCAGATTAAGCTGTCTGTTATGTACAGTATATATAATCACATTTCATTGATATTACTACAGAGATAAAGGTCTTTGGTTTGGTGGATATAAAACATGAAATTAATGGATCGATAAATATTGATAAGTAATTTAAAGGTGTAAGGGATGTTCAAAAGTATATAGGTAATATAACCATTGCCTGATAGAATGTTACAATATTGAAATGTAATCTTGTTAAAATGTTAAGTGAAAGCAACTGTCCTCTGTACACCTCCACGAAACACTTCAAGTAGCTTCTAATAATATCCTTCCATAGGTTTACAATAGGGATTACTATTGTACATGACAAAGGGTAGTTAATTCAGTAAAATGTGGCCACATAAAATACCCAGGCCTCTGACTAAAGGGCACTGAACACTTTGGTCTGGTTTTATGGGTGAAGAGAGATATTTGTCAAAATACAAACCTGAGCTGTAATGTTAAAAATGATATGAATCAAGCAGGGCTGGACTATGACTAAAAATCAGCCCTGGCATTTAAAGCATACAGGGCGACCTCTGTTAATGAGCAGGAAAAAACTGTGTGCCGTTGCACAGGGGCGTAGCTACATTATTTTTTAGGCGGGGTCAACATGGGGCATTGATACATACATTATAATAAAAGATTACATTTATCAGGCCCTCCCCATCCACATCACGCCACCCCCCCACCCCAGAAACACATTTCAACACCCCAGTCCACTGTACTTATCTATGTTTCTGATACTGCTGACATCCATCAGGGTGGGAACTTCCTGTAGAGTGAGCAGGGAAGCTCTTAATCTCACAAGATTAATAAATCTCATGAGCCTTAGAGCTCCTCAGCTTGCTCTGCAGGCTGTGTCCTGTACGGGAACTGGGAGCAACTATCAGATTCCTCCTGCTAACCAGAGCTGGATTAAGGCTCGGGGGTCCCTAGGCACTTAAGACAGGGGGGCTCCTATGATTTAATATGGTTATTAGACACATTTTCAACAAATACACAGGCACTACTGTTAGGTGCACACAGTTCTGCCTTCACAAGCAGTACAATGTGTAGTAGGACATACCTCCCAACTGTCCTTGTAGTCAGACCAAATCCTGACTAAGAGGGACAGTCACCCACCAAATTCAGGACAGTTGGCAGACTGTCCTGCTCTCTCCTACCTGTCTTGCAATTGTCACCACCTGTGGCTGCTGGTGTCTTTAGATCAGTTGCTGCTTGTCTGGATCCTGGAATGTTGGGGGCCCTATTTGGGGAAAAAAAAATGGGTACATGAAATTTAGAAAACTCCAACTAGCCCCGCTGTTAAATCAATATAGCACCCAGGTTTTATAATTAGGCCTCACTCCAGCCCCAACATTAAAATAATAGTATTCCCATTTAATAAACAAACCCATTTCCCTCCCTACATACAGCCTCAGCAATAAATTAATAGTATTTACATTTCATAAATATACCTATTTCCTGCAACCATCACAGCCATTAAATTCATAGTCACATTTAACAAAGAGACCTCATTCTCCCCAAACTCACCCCCACATTCAATAGCCTCCAACCACCCCATCTTAAATTAATAGTCCCCACTATTACATTGCCCCACCATTACCCCGCAAACAAAATAGCACCCATTAATTAGCCACCATCTACCTCACACACACTACATTGCCAAAAGCTCCCTGTGCCATCACACACACATTACTGTGCCTCCTTATGATCACACTGTGCCCCTTCATCACAATCACGCTATGCCACTTTAAGATCGCACTGCGCCCTCCATGCTGCTTTTCCCCCCTTATCACACTCTGCCATGCTGCTTTTGCCCCTCTTCATCACCCTTATTCATCCCCCTGTGCTTTGTATCTCTCCCCCCTTTCTTCATCACCCTGTGCTTTGCATCTCTGCCCCCACCTTTCTTCATCCCCCTGTGCCTCTCTGGGTTCCTCCACTCTTACTTACCTCTGTATTGCCTTATTTCATCTTTATTTTCTTTTCTTCTCTTTTCTCTCTTCTGTGCACCGCTCCTCACTGAATGTCGGGCATGACGTGATGACGTCACGCCCGACGTTCAGTGAAAAACAGAAGGGGAAGGAGAGGGAGAAGAGGGACGCTGGCGGAAAACAAAAAAGGATTAAAAAATTAAAATTGAGAGGGCGGGGGTGGGGGGCGGCTCCGCTGCGCAGGGTACCGGACCGGCCCATACAGTCCAGTACACTTGATTCCAGGGCCAGTCCGACCCTGGAATTAAGTGATTTACAAATCAATTTTCTAATCCCTGACTATTACAGGCAAAGAATAAATAACAAGTGCTCCAAATCTCAGCAAAAACAGCAAAAATAGCACAGTCACTGAAATCTACAGTTTCTCAGTAAGTAGAGAATCAGTGAGTCTAGACAGATTTTAGTATATCGATCTTGGAAATCACCATGAATAAACTTGAGATACGTTCAAAACCAGCGAAATGGGGGGGGGGGTTTCGCCCAAAAAACAAAGAACAGCTCTTATACATGCACAAGCTCTGAAACAAATGGGTTTATTAATTGCAATCTTGTTTCCACAGGTGCACTAATAACTCCACTGAAATTAATGGGTGCATTGAAAAAAAATGGGGAAGCGTAATCTATGCAGTTTCCATAGTTGCCAAACATTCTAGTTATAGAACAGTGCGACACATAAACCCTCCTAGAGGTAAGTGTATCAAGCTGCGAGTTTCTGACGGGTTTGAGAAGTGGAGATGTTGCCTATAGCAACCAATCAAATTCTAGCTGTTATTTAGTTAATCTACAAAATGAAAGCTAGAATCTGATTGGTTGCCATAGGCAACATCTCCACTTTTCAAACCTGCAGGAAACTTGCAGCTTGATACATTTAGCCCCTGGAGTTGTCAGGTGAATAACTAAATGATGCTGTTTTATTCCCGGTGTCACCAGAGCACACCAGCAGTGTTGTTTTTGCCCACATCAAAAGAGATTGGAAGACTCTACTTATGTGGTTAATTGATTATTAACATTTGGCTCATGCTTAATATTCAAAGCTTATTACTACTACTAATGCAGTAGAAGCCTTCAATACTCAGCATAATTGAAGAGTTGTCAAATGAATTAACCACTTAATTAAAGACTTCAGAATCTATATTGATTGTTGCAATAAACCAATTAATGTTTCTGAGACGCACTGGGGACATGGAAAAAGGCAGGATCATTTTGAATTCACCCGACAACTCCAGAAAGGTGTCCACACGTCAGCATCACTGAAATGAATGGCCACATTTAAATTAACGGGAAAAGATCCCAAGACATGGCTCGTAAAAAATTTTTTTAAATAAAAATCAATGGAAATCACTAAAATTCATTGCTGCATACATTAAGATGTTTGGACAAAAGGATTTCCATTTGGGTTTTTTTACTATGATTTATAGAGATTTTGATCAACTTGAAAAAAGTAGTAAAACTGACACTTAGTAGACTTCCTATAACATAACTGTGACGATTATGTAGTATATCTAATGACTGATTGTTAATTTTTGTTGAATACATGTATGACAGTGTATATTGTATGTAACCTTATAATGTAATCTCAACGTGTGCTTTGCTAGATGACATGAGTCTGAACTGCAAGTGTCAATAATCTGTTGAAATTAGCCAGACCAGGGAGAGATAGGTATCTCTGAGGAGTTTGAAGCCCCAAAGTTGTAAACCATCTAGCCAAGCAGAACGAGCAGAGGTGAGAACTCAAGGTCCTGTGAACATTCACGATCTCATGACATCCCTAGCTCACTTAAAAAGACCTGTGACATTCGGAAAATCAATCTGTCCTTATTGACAGCTAAACTCCAAAAGGTGGGGGGTGAGAGCTATGGGGAAGAAGGTTTAAAAATCTTCTGACTTAGACAATAACGTGTGCATTTTCATGAGGGGTTCTATCAAGACTGAAATTGTGTTCCCTCACACACCAAGTCTTAAGTAGTAAGTAGTGACTCTGATTTTATTTCCTATTTTATTTCTGAAACTTATTTGTGCAATTTACCGTATGTTTTGTCATTAACTTTTTTGTAACTAAGCCTTGGAAACATTTTTCAGATTAAATAAATTTAATCTAGTGTGTTCTCTGTGATTCTTTGTGAATTTACAAAACCCAGGGAGCCTCATGTTACATGTGTATGTGATTTAAGTGCGAAACATTAATAGTGGTTTTGATGAACGTAAGGACACCATAATAAATCCTTCCTGGTGGCAGAAAAGGTGTATTCATTGCCAAGTGACTAAGGTGACGCCAGTCACGGCCAGCTGTTCAGATTGTTGTATCTGGGACAGGCTGGGCGTTCGTGACAATAACATTCAGAAATACATATATTGTTGAAGTTATTATTATTATTATTATTATTATTAATATTTTTTATTTATAGGACACAAAGTGTCGTACAGGAACAAACAATAGGGCAGTACAAGGTAAAACAGCATGGTACAGTTAACAATAAGCACTGTAACTCAGGCAGCTTAAAGCACAGCTAAATAGAAAGGCTGAGGGATATTAGCACAAACTCAAAAGCTGTGCCCAAGAGGGTGGGCGCACGGCTGACAGGAAAAGAGCCACTGAAAGGTGCAGAGAAATGCGAGAGGAGACAGAGGGCAGAAGGTCCAAAAAGGAGGTTGGCAGAGTAGTTGGAGAGCAAAGTTAAAAGTGGTGGAAACAGGAGGAAAGAGGGCCCTGCTCAAAGGAGCTTAGAATCTAAAGGGAGAGGCAGACAAACTGAGGACACAAGGTTGATACAGAGATAAAGTCACACGGAACGAGAGAGGAAGGGGGAAGAAAGGATGAGAGGGAGAGGTAGCCAACAAGGTGGGTAGTTAAGGGGATGACTGAAGGACTTTAAAAAAAAAAGGTGGATTTTTAATGCCTGTTTGAAACTGCACGGATGGGAGAGGTAGCGGTCAAAAAAGGTGTCCGGCATGGTAGCAGGAACCTAGAACTACCTAAAATCTGGGACTGCTAATGAACCAAGGAGTCTGTACATGGGCAAAATAGTTTCCCTCATGCTAAAAGGCTCCACAAGGCTTCCCCCTGAGATATACTCATATGATCGCTATACAATTCAACGCCTACAACGCCTAGACCAATAAAGGAGGGCATCACTAAACCTAAAATAAATATTTTATGATATGGTGCTACCACACATATACATAACACTTTTTCATTAAATAACATATTCATAGACTCCTTAAAAACAACATTAATTTATAGAGCAGCACCTACACAAGTGAAGTGTAAAAGTCCACTATTCCACCTGCAATCTGACAGACGTGGTCAGCAAACACCCCTTCACCCCGATTATTTAAACACTATCACACGATACAGCCAGACATCTGTGTTTAACTTTCATCCCTAAATCACTTAAAACTTTACCATGCAAGTGGGGAGACGCAATCTAAATTTATGGTCACATGAACTGTATAGATAAAGAAAAGGGGACACAAGTAATAACGATGAAATCAAGGACAAGCAGATCAGACAAATGGTACAGAGGAAGCTTTATAGCTGTCCCAATTTGCTGGCTATAGCAAAAGCGCTATAAGTGGATTATTTGAGAAGATCTATCCATTAATCCCACACAAAGCCATCACCATTACACAGATATTGTTTATTTCTAACAACTTTGGACAAAATAAGTTTTCTTAAATGAGACCGAAAAATAAAAGGACACTTTTTTTTGCAATGTTTTGCTGTGACATTATTATATTTTAAAAGAAGAAGAATTGCAGTGAAGTCTTTAAAATACATGAAAGGATTCCTCCTGCTGTTTTGGTTGGCCTGCATATAAATCTAAGCTTACATCGATGACCTTTCACTTCAAAGCTACCAAATTAAGTCATTAGTGTCACACCGATCCTTGGTGCCAAGTTTTCACCTAGAAATGGCTGTTTTCACAGGTGTATACATCTCTGTGACAAATAGAGTTTACTTATATTTATTAAAAATATATTTCAGCACTATTACACAATACGTCATTTAGTCCAAAATATGCAGAAACATCTATCTATGACATTGTAATAGGAGATAACAGGGCAGAAGATCATTTTTATAAAGGAATGGACACAACAGACCTTTTGTAAATTGTGTCTTGTTATCATCTATTTATGTAAAAGCAGATTTGGTACAGGTGGCCAAGATGAACCTTTGCACTCTCCAGCCTCTTGCTGGCTAGCACGCTTAGAGAGGAACCCCTTTTATATAAAGCACCTCCGTAATAATCAGCCCAGGTGCTAGCTAACTTGATTACGGAGAACTGAAGCTGTGGGATTCCCCAAAATCATGATAATCGGACCACGCTGCTTAATAGGAGCTGATAACAAAAGTGTGCATCTAGAGGAGAAGGAGATTTTGTTCTTACCAGTAAAAATAGGATAGGAAAACATGACATTTTGACCAGCATTGTTCTACTATTAAATCTGCACCACTGAAACTGTCCAAAGAGCTATTTTAGTTATCTCAGAGGGCTCACTACATGGCCAGCACTGATATACGCTACCAATGGTCCGAAGAGAAATATAGAGACTGGGGACAATGGTATTAGAATTTTTTGATGTTTAATAAATAGACCATATTCCATGAGGAAAACAAATTGAAAGCTAGAAAATACACCTCTAATATTATAAACACACTTATTATTCAAATCAACTTCACTATTGAGCATAAAGGTTATACATAGCTTTTTTAACAGATAAAGGAAAATTATAGCTGAAACTGGCAATAAACTGCAAGGTCTAAATGACCAAACCTGTACGGTGAATAGAAGCAATGTATACTCCTTTACGTGCATGGTAAGTAGCTGCCCTGTGAGGACGATCCCAGGGAAGATTTAGAATCTCGCTAGGAAAAAACAGCCAGCAGGACACAAAAGTGACAAAAATAAGTCCAAGTGAATACAAAGGAGATTAGGTGGTAATACAGATCCCATTCACTGACATGAGGTCTTGTATGGATTATAATATCTTATGAATGCAGACTCCACAGGCTATACATAGGTTGGGGGTTTCTTTATTTTTGCTGTACTGCTAAGCTACGTAATATGCATCTCACTAGTTTCATGTGTATCGTTCACAATCACCTACCAGGAAGTTCAATATCCGATATATCACTCAGTTCTTCATTGTCATCCTTTTCTGTATGGACCCTTCTACCTTGCAGGACAATGCTGGCGTTTTCTGTGACACAAATAAAGGTAAATTGAAGTTACAAATACATTTTATGGACAATGACTAAATATCAATAAATTAATCATTCAAGTAAAAATAAAAAAATTGTACATGAGAAAACTCAACTGAATAATTTAAGATCTGAAACACAATCCCACAATATTAATTATATAAGGATATGTCGGTATAAAAAACAAACGCACAAAAAACATTAACATTTTACAGCATGGAGTGCTACTACGCAAACTTTTGCCCTTGTTCACAATGTAGAACTAAATACTGATTTTTCAATAAAAGAAGAATTATTAGAAATGCAAAGTGCCCTAAAGCTCCCATTCTCATTTCAACATCCTTCTCACCACCATCCCATACAACACAAAATGATCAAAAGAGTAATGTGCAGGAATAACTACACAACTATCCTAGGAGAGCCAGCAAATCACACAACACTGATTTGGATCTGCAGCGTGTCCAGGTTAAGTGGCTGTAGCAGAGTAGGAGAAATCAATTATCAATATAATGAAATATAGTCAGAAAGACAGAAAATATCTGGAGTTTCATGCAATTAAAGTCAAAATAAATAAAAAAATATATATATATATATATATATATATATATATATATATATATATATATATATATATATATATATATATATATATATATCTACATACACACACACAAAAACAATAGCACAAAACAATGTAGGTTGCAAGAATATATATCTACCAACGGTAACTAAACCCCTAGAGTATTTGCTCCGCCCGTCTACCATATACAGCACAGCCCTCATCAGAATATGGTCAAAAATGTGCTGCATATAGAACTTGCAGTGACATTACATGTACAACTGTCTTTTCTGAGCACTTATGTAAACTCAAGACTACAAGACTGTCATTTAGACTCTGGGTCCTGTCTTGCCCCCAAAATAATGTAAGATCAAATTACCTTACCCTCCTTAGCAGTTGTTTTAAAGATTACCTGTCTATGTATGATATCAAATTTAAATTCAAGTGTAAATTGCATCCTGTAATTTACACAGTATTCCAAGTCACATGGATCTTTATACCCGTGCAACTCAGAATACTATGCAAATTGCACACCTCCTTACCTGCCTTATGGGCCAGTGTACATGATAACATAAGTGTATCAGTCACAGCAGCCCTGTTAAGCAGATTACTGAATAAATAAATAAATGAATGTAAAAAAACAACAACAACAAAAAACAAAACAAAACTGTGCTTTTTTTCCCCCAAACAGCACCAGGGTTGGTTATGCTGTCTGGGAGGGGGTGCACACTTTTTGTTTTTTAAATGTAATCATTTCATTTTTTTTTATTTTAATGTTTAATACTGCAAGGTCTGTTACTCCAGTAGGAAGCACTCACAAAAGATACGTCTCCTAGAGACCCATCTGCTGCTGCCTTCTATTCAGCATAGCATGTAAAGTGCATGACCACGCCTCTACATTGCTAGGCTCAACGTAGTAATACATGTGCTTGGATAGGTAGGTGGGTTCACCTGCTTGGTAATCTCTTGGTCTTGTCACTTACACAACAGCCGCTGAACATACACATGGACAGTGCTGCACAATTTATATAGCGTGTCGGATGACAATCCAAACGACTGTCTAACCTAATGTATCATTATGCACAAGATAAATCTTTAAGCGGCAAAAAAAGTGAGCAAACAACAGTGTGCATGAAACACAGAAAAGACTCATTACAACAGGATAATCTGAACAAGCCAAATCCAAACAGCCTAAGTAGAAATTTGTATAAAACTTCACCAAATTCAGGAGAAACAGCAAAATGATCTGTTTTTGGGACTTCTGCCTCTGCTGCTCATGAAAAATGCCAGGAAAAATAGACTTTCCATCACTCTCGTCTCCTGCATAGGAGTGGCTTATTTGCATTTGGAAACACTTAAAACTCTCACTAACCATGTTTATAACCAGTAGCGAAGGGGAGTTCCGGGGCGCATATATGTGTGAGGATATGAGGTGATGAAAGTGGAGTTATTCTAAAAATGTGTTTTTCTTATTTACAATACATGAGGAAACAAACATCCATACACACGTGGTGCATGAACAAGATGATGCTCACAGTGTTTTGGCCAAAACAAATAGCTTATAAATACAGATGCATGCAAGCATGTAGTATTCATTTCATGCATGTAAACTCCATACATTGGACCTGAAACTGAGACGTATAAATCCAAATGACACAAAGTCATCAAAAATATGCAAAGGCATAAACTATACAGCAGGGGTCGGCATCCTTCTTCCACGAGTGCACCGGCAAAAATCTTTTCAACCCCAGGATCGCCAGTTGTATATATATATTTAATATTACTTAATTATTTTATTTACTTTTTAGAATAACTCCACTTTCATCACATCATATCTTCACACATATAAGTGCCTCGGGACTCCACTTCGCTACCATATTTCTTCCCAGGGAAGTGGGGACCTTTCCTTGTTTTCACTGGGCTACGGATAGCGGCTGCACATACATCCTCTAGGAAGCACGGTATTTCTGCCACCTACTTACTATATTTCTAACCAGTTCCCAAAAGAATAATTACTGGTTCTAGCAACACCTTAACAAAGCAGATCACTGAATAGATAAAAAAGGAGTACATGAATATGTATATAATCTCTTGTCCTACTACTGTATCCTCCTCCTCTCTGGCCAGGTCCAGCCTTACCCCTCTTCAGTCTACCCTCAATGCCGCAGCCTGGCTTATTGTTCTTTCCTACCGCTCTATCACTGCTGTCTCTCTCCGCCAGTTGCTACACTGGCTCCCCATGGCATACAGAATTAAATTTAAACTCCTCATCCTCCCCTACAAAGCCCTTAGCCAATCCCCCCCCCCCTCTTTGTATTATGTCTATTAACTTATTGTGCAAGGTACTATGGATTGTTCAGTACTGTAAATTGCATGTGCGGCGCTGCAGACCTTTTGTGGCGCCTTATAGATGATAATAATAATAATAATATTATTATAGGGAACCCTCATGCAGGCAGCAATGATATTACTTCAGTGGAGGATGTTAGTACTGCACCTATGGACAATAACATTATTTTGGACGATCAAGGCAAGGTTCTGCTGACCATTTTAGGCTACACTGTAATAATAATAATACAATAACAATGTTTATTTGGCTTTACTGTACCTGTCCTGGTAGACTAACAGATAGCCACATGTAAAAGCAAATAATAATAATGCCAACAGAAATGTGATGGAAGCCATAGTACATAGTTAGCGCCTGTAGGTATAAACGCTCTTCAGATGATATATCTTATCTTAATTTTTCCTGGACTATTTCCCATTACCGTCAAACTTGAAGAATAGTTTTTTTTTAAAAAACTTCAGAGGTTTGTTCAAGAACCTCTGAGGTTTCAAATCCGTATTTCATCTATCTTGGTCCATTAAAGGTTATCACCAACAGCAATCAATCTGCTCTTTTCAGACCAAAACGACAATCAATACTTTAGTATATAAAAGAACATAAAAACATCACCGATTCTTCACCTAACTCCCATGCAAGGGTGATCTGAGCAAACATTAGCAAATAAACATTAAAATGCGTGCTTCAGCCACGAACATAAAACAGCGCTGACCAGGTGGGCAAAAATCACTAAAATGTTTGTTTATCATTGTAGGTTTCAAAAGAACGATCTTGAAAGCATTCTATACACTCTGTTGTGAAAGATATGCATTGCTAGCTATTAATTAAAATCTTAATAAGTGAGAGATTTTGCAAGTAAGAGTCGGTTTTATTATAAAAAAAAAAAAAAGAAGCAGCTAATTGACAATATTGTGCTCTCGCTGTGGCTCCCTGGGGCACCCTGCTGCGCTTTGCTCCAACTTCAAAAACACAGCAAGAGAAAGAGAGACTGGAGCTGGAATAGGGAATGAGGGTATATTTCCACAAATCATTATTTTAAAATCAAGTCAAAAGGAGTCAGATAAAATGACTGCCTATGAAATGCACCACATATATGTAACCTCTTAGCATCATGAAAATGCAGTGTACGTACACATCATACATGTGCGGGGGTCATTAATGGTGCGGTGTGAAAAGGGGCAAATTATATGTTAGGAGGAGGCGTGGGTGGGACTGCTATTTAGCTTGCTAAACATGGGTACCTTTTTATTTGCTTTAAAATAATGACAACAGCTAATTAACACAATACTTGTTCGCTAGAAAACACAACTCTATTATTATTTTTATTGTTATTAAGGACAAGTGATCCCTTTATTAGTTCTAGAAGAGCAAGCTGGACTTGTAGGCAGTTACTTTGTTGTCCATTTCATAAATTCCCCAAAGACATCTGGCTATAGGTGACATGGTTCCCCTTAATATACGCTGTCTGCTAGGACAGGATGAACAACGTGAAACACAGAAGCTAACAACAACCAAATACTGATTTGCCTAATATTCACCGCCATCTAGATGTGCTCCTTAAACTCATTTCTGAAGTACGACTTTGCTTCTAGCATATTACACATAACCGATTGTTATTCAGCGACAAAAAACAAGTAGCAAATTAAAAACATCTGCAGTTTGCAGGGTAATTATAGACCCAAGCTTACCGATATTAATCGTTTTAAAACATTCCAAAGTTAAAATACAAAGGTCAGTTGACATTTGTTCTGAGACAATGAAAGTCGCGTTTCAGCTTCACTTCCTACTCGTTAATAAGCAATCACCTTTGTTTACTATGCATTAATTGTGTTTAGTAAATATCTGCTCATTTGTTTTATTAATCCTGTAGGCCTTGTGCTGCTTTCTTTCATTCCATATTGACTTTTACCTGTAACACCTTTTTTCTCTCCAAACTTTCTGATTCTGCTGTCATCATCACACGGGTTGGTGTCATCTGTATGTTGAGACAGAAAATAATGAAACATTTCAAAGGCGTGATGACCAATCTGGCTTAGTTCCAGTTAAACCCCGTTCTTTGAGTATTTTTTTCTTCTCTTGTACTGTTGTTATCTAGTGTTTATTGATCTTGCCTTCTACTTTCTGGTTCTCAAAAGAAAAGCCTACTGTGAACTTTTTATCAAATAGGTTTCTTCTGGGCCTGCTTGTACTGGCTTGAAAATGATTGAGCCAACCAGGCTTCTAAAATTATTTATGCTTTAACTAGATGAAATTATAAAAAAAAAAAAAAGAAAAGAAAAATAGCCTATAAATACCAACAGTGCCTCTGAATAGCAGGACATCTACAAAAAAGCCCAATAAACTTAATTAGCTGGAATCAAAGTTGCTTTTTCCACTGTGACTAAAACATGCACTCAAAAGACCTAAATCAATGTGCCTAGCTTAATCATATAAAGGGTTTTTCATCCTAATTGCCGAGCTCTTTAGATTTTGATGAGATGGATACCGAGGAAGATAACCCAGCGAGTGTATATTACCCAGTCATTATCGCAGACTAAACTTTGATTATTAAAATGGATTCTTGGGGTACATGGCTAACGTAATTGCTTTGTCTATCTTCTGGCTTGACATAATTAAAACAAATCATGTTGTGTTCATCACTGCTGTTATTTTACAGCACTGGGAAAAAAAAAAACCCATCCATGTGCTAATTTGGTCGATATGATATTATAGAGAGCATTTGCAATTTTCTTTCAAAGGAAAAATGTTCTAAAGCACATAACAGGTAAATCAGCTTTGCAATCTACCAGCTCGCCAAATAAAAATGTATATAGTAAGTCTCCCCATTATGGTTAAAGAGATGTAAAATGCAGATATATGTATGCACCAGTTTCCGTATCTGTTTGAGAACGTTAATGTTTCAAACGGAATGTATATATGTATGTTCTGTTGAATCCTTGTTTTTCAGAACAGGATGCTGTAGGTTAAGGCTACTGAAAGCCACCTGATGTTTGTACAATGCTCTATTGACTATGTTAACCACTTAAAGTGGGATGTAGTCATTTTGGCGATGGTGAATATGTCGACAGTTATACTGTTGACACCAAAATGGTAACAGTGTAAATGTCAACATATTCATTCTGTGGTTAAGATTTTTTAATATTTAAAAAAACAAAACATTAACTCAAACCTCCCTCCATTACATTAACCCTAGTCTGCCAGCACAATACAGTACAATAATACACGACATAAAAAAAATAACAAAAGCGAGACCTCCACCCCAAACAAATTAACCCTAGGCTGATACTTGCAAAACTTGGGGGAAAAAAACGTGGGGTCCCCCCGATTTTACTAGAACCAGCACTAGGCTCTGGTGGTACTACAGCAGGGGAACCCACAGCAACCATACTGACAACCAGCCCGAGGCTGGATACCCTATGGATTTACTTTGACAAGCATGTTCCTGTGGACTGTATGGGTGTTTTAATCAAGAACAGATGTTATTTCCCCCAAGCTTCAGCCCTGAGATTAATTTTACTAGGTTTTGTTGACAGTCACAATGTCACCATGTTAAACAGGTCAATAGAATGAATATGTCAATATTTATACAGTCACCATTTTTGGGTCAACAGTATAACTGTCGTCATATTCACCGTCACCATATCGTACCCAACCCCTTAAAGCTGTACTACCAACTAGGTAAACCGTTATATGAAGGTATCCCTCCCTCTAGCTAGAGAACCAGTAACTTCAATATGGAGTCAGTTTTCCCAAGCCTCTGGCAGTTGTGTAATACAGAACCAGAAATAAATTAAGCCAACGGTCTTTCTGTTGTGCGGGGAAGAGAGGGAGCGAGTCACAATCCTGGCTGTCCCCACTGCCCCGACTCTGCCGTCAGCCAGGGCTGGAAGGGCAAGAGGGGAAGGTGCAACTTTGTAATTTTTTTTTTTTTTTTACTAGTTAGTAGTGTAGTCAGCGGGCTTTTGCCCAACTTATGACCTGACCAAATTTTATGTATTATAGGTGTGTTGGTTTCACTGGCATTAACTTTTCTATTTTTAGTATATCCAAGCCAATTTTACAATGTATATTTTTGTAGCATACTGGAATAAATATATAAGTAAAATTGTCACAGAAAAAAAAAAATACACTTTCCCACAATTCTTTCCAAAGCTACTTTTCTGCAAATAGTAAACCACAAGATATGTATTCAAAAAGTAACCAGCTAGTTTTACAGAGTATATCAATAACCAAATATGTGTCTTTTGCACCAGGTATGACAGTAGGGGCCAGAAACAAAGGCATACATTTTAGTTTTAGAAGCAAAGGAGTGGCATGTACAAATCCTTAGAGTAGGAAAATGTGGGGATAAGCCTGGGTTGGACTCAAATTGGTATGAAGGTGTCTTTTTAAACACGTATGCATTCTTCATGTGTTTCATACATTTTTGCATGAGTGTGTGAGGGTGACAGAATTTGGGGGGACTGGGAATCCTTTCATTGGTATATTTTTAATATTCAATGCTAGGAATACAGCCATTGGGTGCCCAGGACCTAAATTAACCTGGTCCTGGGCACTGAGCAGGGAACCGGAGCCTGTCAATAAACTCTTCTTCCTTTTAAGAAATTGGAGCTTAACCTGCAGTTTTTATGTGTTAAGCAGTCAAAAAGAGGTTAAAATTATTTCAAAGCATGAAAGCCCAATGCCCAAACATATAAAATAGAGGGGAGGACACTTCAACCCCATGCAATGCCCCGATCTGCCCATGCTGTGCCCCTTTTCCAACTGCACCTACGAAAATCAGGACTGCTTGCATATGTAAGAAACTGTTCCATAACCAATCAACTTGGTGGATTTATCTTATGCTAACATATGTAACAGACCCAGAGGGATCATTCTTGTACATTACAACACTGGTCTATATTTTGTTTGTTTGTTTGGTAACCTGACTAGCATAATGTATCTAGCGTTACTGTAGAATACTGTGACATGTATATGTCATCAGGCTTTAATTTTACAGTGCAAAATATATATTTATTCTATTTACATAACAAAAAAGGCAGGAAATTGACCATTTGGGACTATTGCATATACAATCTTTATGATTACTGCACAAAAATGTACCACTTGCTAACAATTGTCATAGCACTGGGTACATTTTTTCAGTTGTGGATGACAGATTCAAACAAGACAGTGAATTTTAAACTATATTTGTAATTAGCTGTAGAAGTAAAAATCTCAAAATTGGTCTGTTTTATACAGGCGCTAAAACTTACACTTTATTAGCAACGATATAAAAATATTGTATTGGTCCTGTAAATACTAAAAGTAGAAGGGGTGCGTAAACCAGCGCCAAGCAGATTTCAAAGTATTCACAGGAAAATTCTAATCTTATATGTATCCACCTGCATACATATATATATATATACACACACACACACACACATATTATATATATATATATATATATATATATATATATATATATATATATATATATATATATATATATATATATATATATATCTATCATACTTCCTACTTTTTAGAACTATTCTCTTGGAGATCCCAAGGACAAATGTGTGGCGGATGGGATGACGCAAATTTGCAACATCATGTCCTTGCCGCCCTTGCCGCACAACATTGCAATTCACGGCACCACGCAGTAGGCACATGATGATGCGATTTCCTGTGAATCATGTCATCAAGGCCCCGGACACTTCTAAAGGAAGTCCAGGAGAACACCATCAAATTCAGGAGTTTCCTGGCATGCTGGGAGAATAGATAAATACATATAATATATGTTTGTGTGTATATATAGGAGTCATTTTTCCCACTAATAAACACACACACACACACACACACACATACATACGTGTACACATATATACACACAGAACAGAAAGCCAGCACTCAAATATGTAAAAACATTACAAAGGCTTTTATATCACAGGAAGAAACAGAGCAATGTGCGGCACAAAATGCCCAACGGTTGTTTCGGTGATGACAAGTCACCTTTATCAAGGGCAGCCAACAAATTGAGCACCTTGCCCTGTGTGTGTAATGTGGCTAACCTTCTGTGTGTGTAATGTGCCCAATAACAGACAATCTCTAGCCAGTATGTGGTTTAATTCAACATGATAAACCTTATTATTATGCAAAGCACACAAATCACTAATGGAATCATTTATCTCCAAAGGGTTTTAATATTTCTTATCGGGGTGTTTAGGGCAAAGGTAAATTATTCTGCATCATAAAACAAAAAACTTACCTTGCTTCGTTTCTTTACTCTCATGCACAGTACGATTGCACAGTTCATCAACAGTTTGGTCCTTCTTTGGAAAACAGCAGATCTCTGCCGCTGGACTGGAAACGGAGGTTAGATTGCTCTCATCTCTTGTAGTGTGGGGGTTACCCTAAAATGACAAGACCGGAACGACTAAAGGATGCTCGTTAAACAATAAAACTAGCACACTCACTTACAAGGAAAATGTGATTAGAATTTTGTAGACTTGTGTTTAAGTATGTATCCATTTACCCCTGTATCATAACCTCTATAACAGAAAAAGGAATCATATTTACTGTAGACATTCGTTGGAACTAACCAGAGTCCCACCTGAACCTACTAACTAAATAAATGCAGATAACTGTCAATACTATAGAATGCTACAGCGAGCACCCTGCCTGGTGCATCTTGAATGAAATTGAAGAATTTTGCATGGGTGTTTCACACTTCTGCCTCTATAACCCATCCCCCTCCCCGCTTTAAGATTTGGAGAAACATAATCTTGCTATCTGCATACAATAATAGTATCCTGTAATGAGGTGAAAATAAACTTTTAACTGTCAGAACTTGAGTAAATTAAAACGTCTGTTTTTGCTATACTCAGGAGAACTGGCTGTCTACATTTTAGGGTAAATAATTGGAGCAGCATAAACTAACTTTGAGAAGTGTATGTTTCTGTATATAAGTTATTTATAAATTAACCATTTCTTCCAATGTGGCCCTGTGCAAATGTTAGTGTATTGCTAAGAACAATGCATTTATACATTTGTTCAAGGAGGAAATCTCTTTCAAATCAACAGGGGCAGACATTGCACTTAAATAACAATCAAACAATTTGTCTTCATTAACAAAAGGATAACAGATGAGCAGACTTAATAAATACATTTTTAAATGGCTATTCTAAAAAGCTTATATACTTAAAGGCAGAGTCCAAGTTTGACTTGTCCTTCCCTGTTCCCTGTTGAGCCCAAGTCAAATTCGCAATTCCAACATGACGGACAAGTGATGGACAAGAAAGAGGTGCTGTACCCATAGCAACCAATCAGATTTTTGCCTTAATTTTCTAAAAACCTACATAACCTTTTAAAGCTGTACTAGTAGAAGGTGGTAGCACTGGGGCAGCTTACCCCAACACCGGTGGTGTTTCCAATTCTGTAATACTGAGTCCGCATATTTATTCTCCTCGCCACTTTAAAAAAGCAGTGATGGGGAGGTGTGAGCGGGAGGGCCAGTAACAAACAGCACTCTATTAATTGTGATTGCCGATTTGTCCACCCGCGAAGATATAATTGAAGACATGAGAATTAGCAGCTGCAGTCAGTGCAATGAAATCATAATGACTAAGGGGTATATTTACTAAACTGTGGGTTTGAAAAAGTGGAGATGTTGCCTATAGCAACTAATCAGGTTCTAGTTATTTATTTAGCACATTCTACAAAATGACAGCTAGAATCTGATTGTTTGCTATAGACAATATCTTCACTTTTTCAAATCCGTCGTTTAGTAAATATATCCCTAAATGTATATAGTGTTAGGTTTATATACTTGATTTAATTCAGAACATTATCTAAAAGTTAACACTCAGAAGTCAATGAAGACGTACTATTGTGCGAAAAGCAAGTGATCATCTTTCTAAGGTTGTGAAATGACACACTATGATATACTTCAATAGTCACTAATTGCCAAGAAATGTTCTATAATATGCTCAGAGTGTCAATTAATCAATGTCACAATACTGAGTCAAATAGCATCTACTTTTGGGGTTATACTAAGTTTTGCAGTGATAAAGGATATCTAAACAGGGACATTAGCACAGTAAGGTTTGTCCCTGCTCTACCATGAGGTGTTAGAGGGGACGGCTTCCCTGGGATCCTTACCATCACCATCTGAAATAAACATACTATTTAAAGCTTGTAGGCAGCTGCTTGTGGAGACTGTGCAAAGCTGGCAGGACTGTGCTGAAGAGATTTGCAGGATGTGATTGGATGGGTGGCACGGCCACTGAATCAGGTGTCACCATTTACAAATGACAACATTCTATCATATTACATATGAGTTTATTGCCAGAACAAAGTTTTCTGTGTGAACAGGTTGTAAAAGGCGAGAGGGACGCTGTCATGCAGACATCGGGGCAACAGGAGTAAAGCAAAGGTGGGGTAATCTGTGGAAATGGGGTGGCATAGTTGGTGCAAATGGGAGCAGGCAACAACAGATTTTTAGCTTTCTACCACCACTAAAGTAAAAATGGAGATACACCTCAAAATAATAGCAGAAAAGAAAATACATACTTCCTACAATGTATTGTGGGTGAAAATGAAGGTGTGAAGTCAATACACACTGTGAAGTGGAGCAGAGAAAATGAACCTAAACAGGAAATGGATACTACTAGCACAAGTGGAAAACCAAATACGTAAAACACAAAAACATGAGTTGTATACCCAGTAAAGTATCACATAGATCAGAAGTGATTTATTTGTTTAAAATGTGCGATTTAAAAACAAGATGGATTTTAACAAAACTAACAAAATGCATAAGGGTTAAATCTTGTCTTATTTTTAATACTTAAATGAAGGTCATAGATCAAAAATAAAACTACAAATTATTATTATGCAAGAACAAAAAGACACTTTAAACAAAGCACAAGTACTTCAATCCAGATATGATGGAATCGCATACCCATGATAATTAAGATAACTGCCTTACATTACACAAGCATCTGCCATAATAGAATGAATTATACTTGCTTACTTCTAGACACATTTCACTGCTGCCAGGGTGCTTTCAAAACTCACCAAAACAAGGTTAATTTGCTTCTCTCCAAAGGGCATATTCCAAGGTTACTCTCCTAGTTAGGAAAATACTCGCTAGTCTATTACAAAGTGAAGGACACTTTAATACGCTATTAGATGATGTCAAACTAAGAAGTACAAATGAAAGTGAAACCATGGAATAGGACAATAGAAGGATAAATGCATAAATAGATTCACGCTTCTGAATTCGACTCAACATTCTTACTTTGGAAGCCAGACACGTCTACATAGCTGGAAAATTTACAATACAAATATGCTTTTTCATGTCAAGGTTATGAAACTAACGCTTCTAAAAATGTAATTACAAATAGTTACATTTTTTTTAATGTAAATTATATTCTTTTCAAAAGCAACACTAATTAAAAAAAAAAGTGCTATTTGTTTGTAAATATAAATGTTATAGCCATTACTATTGTAAGAACCATAACTTGCTTCTGTAACATTGGCCATGTGCTGGAATACTTTGTAAGTAGGGAACATCAGTTTTACATTATGGAGTGTAGGTTAGTGTACCACACAGAGAAAAAGAAGAAATTAACTAGTGACATAGTGGATTTGAGTTATCCGTCCTACAAAAACCCCATAAAGTACTAAAGTAGTAGAACTCAGTGATCTGTCTTTGTCTCTGCATGTTCCTAGTGGCTATCACTGAGTGTGAAGGATCCAGCATAGTAACGTGCTGTTTGATCTCTATTTTAACATGATGTAGATAACAAAGTCCAAGTCACATTCAGAGGAGGTGGTACGTCAAATGCTAATGTGTGAAAAAGATTCACACTACAAGTATCTCTAATTACACCTTGGGGGGAATTCAATTGACAGTGCTACTCGTGAGAAAAACGCGACTCGCACACTATCACTGTTAGTACGGTAATTTTAACGCTGATTTCTGATCGTGATTCTCAGAGCTGCGAGCAAAAATCAGCGTTGAAATTACCGTACCAACGGTAATAATGCACACTATTACTGTAGTAACAGTAATAGTGAGCGGGCTGTGTTATTCTCACAAGTAACACTGTTGAATTCCACCCATAAAGTAAAGATAAAGATATAGATAAAACAGGCGACATTAAAGCTACAGTGGTAAGGCCAATGACAGCCATTGTGCCCAACATGGAGGCTGTGCTACTGCTCCTCTTCTGATCATCTTAGGTCTTTGCTTGACAAGGTTGATCATGAATAGGGCTGTTTTCTCTCACCTTACTCTGATTATTTACTTAGGGATGCCCTGTTATCACAGAAGAGCAATCATCCCTTTTTTCATTGCCCAGTTAAGAGCTCCACAGATTGTAATATACTGGCTAAAATTCCAGTGAGAAGAAAGAATTATAATTTTGTCAACCCAAGTTCATTATATAAACTAATCATTATGGGAAATATAATGGATCAAAGCAATGCTTTCCACAATTCATGTCTGAGGAGACTTCTCGACACACACACATATATATATATATATGCCCCATATGGAACCTATATGGAATAATGTATCTTCCCAAGGGAGCACTATAATGTAATCATGTCTGCAAGTATGGTATAGGTGCAAAAAGTACAATGTTTAGTGGAACAAATGTCATATCACTCCTATGTTCTAGATGAGAGCTATAATATGTTTTTAGAAACCCATTGTTCTCGGGTAAAACATTTTTTTTTTTTTTTTTAAATCTGTTGTAAAACAGATTAGCATACCAGCACACATCTTTATGTGATGTCACCAAGGAGGAGAGATTGAGCAATGAAGAAAGTTTGAGAAGTGGTCAACATTTTGGTATCAGTCTGCTACTAACAACTGTTGTAGCCTTCCCCAGGCATCAGATTATTTGAAAAAGGTATACAAGTGTAGCTTTTCCGTTTTATGTTATATTTCTGTTTTTTAAACTGCTTTGCATTTATATTTGTGTTTGCCAGTTTGTTACTACTATTTGTAGTCAATAAGCACACAATTGTTAACAGTGAACAACACAAGCAGTATTTAAAATTAATAATTAAATTGCTATGCATAGTAGAGATCATGGGTGAGTCAAGGGACATTTGTGTTTCAAAATGCCAGACTGGATGTGTCATAGGAAGTGAAACGTAAAATGTTTTACAAAAATCAGAACATGCAACAGTGATGACAAGCTAATTATATCTCAATCTGGATGACAAAAGATTTTGCCGTGATTTTTTTTGACATCTATAAATGGCTGGAAACCTTTACATTATGGGAGACAACAGCAGAAGGCAGCTGTATGAAAAGGAGATGGGCAGAGATGCATGGGCTTTGTATATATATATATATATATATATATATATATATATATATATATATATATATATATATATATATATATATATATATAGAAAAGAGTGGAGAGATAGTAAAAAAGTAGGAAATGTTCTTATTTGATCTCATTCACTGACACCAGGGCAAATTGCGCCAAGCTTCTGTTGAAGGGTTAAAAGTGAAAGACTTGGCTCTCTGCGAAAAATGTTGTAAACATCCAACTTGTTAAAATAACTAGACACATTGATTATCAAAATAGGCATCTCATACCTGCTGAGATTTCATTTCATCATGCAGCATCAATACGTTGGCAAAACCTGCTGGAACACCGCCTTTCAAAATCCCACGGTCTTTCAAGAAAGATATATGGCCAAGCAGATGTTCTTGCAATAATGTAGAGATAGTCCTAAAAAAAATACAATCTGTCTAAAACTAATAAGATTACTATCTTGTGTATCTGTATAACTAAACATTGGTAATTTAAATTAAAATCCAGATTTGGTTTTCTGCATCTTTTAGTTGAAATAAAAAAAGATAATTGTTTTATGGATGTTGCTATCCCCCATAGCCTGAGATTGTATATAAGTCCTTATGTACTGTGGGATTTATACCTTGCAGAGCAGTACAAGTGGCAGACTAAGGTCTACATTTGCAGGAGCACTAAACAGCACTTGTGCATTTTGTAATTTGATCCAAGTAACAAAGCCATTGAAAACAAATTTGTTAATGTGTCAAATTTGCATATAGTACTGATGCACATCTGACACTTGGCATACTGCTTCTACACATTCGCTTATATATATTGCCAGTATGAAAAAACAAAGTAGGCCTAAACTGCTTAGCATTGAACTAAAATTTGTTATCTTACTTTTGCCTGAAAATGCTGGTTATAATTTGGCTACAAAGTTTATATATTTAATTAATTTTTTTTAATCGCGCTTACACAGTTTATCATGTCAAATTGTAAAAATTAGGCATGTCAAGATGTGGCGTTTTAGATTTTTGGCAAGAAACTCCTGAAATTAATTCAATCTAAAGCTTAAGTAACATATCTATGAATTTGGGTTTCTTTGGGAGCCCATGTTGTCCAAGCACAACTGCATGCCTTCCAACTGTCCCCATTCTAGCAAAATCGTGCTGATTTTAAGGGATTGTCCTGCTGTTCCTTAGTCAATAACGTTTTCCCCAACTTGCAGGAAATTGGGAGGTATGTCCCCACCATGGTGAGCGGGTGTCGTGGGCACCAGAAGCAATTGAATAGTGATTTTAGAGGAGGTGTGTTGGGGAGGCCTAGCGCTATGGAGCTAAGACACATTTGTGGATGTGTGGGCACGCCCACTGCATTGTCGCCATGCCGACTAATATAACACGCCAATGCCCCCTTACGAAGCCATGTCCCAATTTGGATATTTTCATTGTTGGAGATGTGCAATTGAATGGTGATAAGCAGAGGTGATGGATACACAGATCATTCAACAACCTGCCAGGATCTGTATACAAAATCATAAGGAGATATTGGTACTGGGATGACACTGCAACCTCCCCATATTCAATGCACAAATTACATGGAAGTTCTGAATTGAACACATAAAGCATTTATATCAGGAAAACACAAGACCTCCACAATTCCAAAGCAACATTCTTTTTAATTTGCTGCATGCCTAAGCAAGTAAGGGGTGATACTGGGCCTGTGCTATAGGGTATGTGCAATATGGGAGGGAATATGGTTTAAGGGTTACATTTCTGGGGCTCTCCGTTGCACAGAATGCCAGCAAAGGATAAGGAGGGAACAGAATAAATAACTTTGTTACAAGTTACTTTCAAAACTACTTCTAGGAGCCCTAAACTACTATGCACTTCTAGAGGATACCACTTTCCTTACGGAAGAATGACCAGCCCTACTCTGCTGCCCATTGGTCCTATGCATGTGATAAGATATCCTCTCTACAAGGTACAGATCAACAGGAGCAGGCTGGTATTAAGTAGCCTTAGTAACAGTTGGTCTAAAACAGGCAATGATCAGATTAGGTTGAAGGAAACAACAAGGCAGGTTTGGTACATCGGTAATTCCGTATAGATGGGAAACGGACTCCAGTACACCAAAGAGAGACCTAGAAATGGACACCATAGCACTGCACAGACAAGTAGATTCCTGTGAGAGATGGACACTGACTAGGTTTAGGGGCTTCTGATTATCAGGGCACTACGACAGAGTACATAATTAGTAACACTGAAAAAAAGACACAGGTCCATCAAGTTGTACAGATTCAAATGAAGGCAACACAAAACCCACTTTAGCCTCACAGGGAGAAAGAAAATTAATTCCGGAACCCAAAAATGACAATCTGAAAAACTTCCAGGCTCAATCCTTCTTATAATGTCCTACAGATAACTTTTCCTATTTGATATGCCTACAATACATCTTTAAACTTTGCTAGTGACCTTGACGTCATCGTCTAATGTGGTAAGGAATGCTACAGCTTAACCACCCTTCCAGCAATTAAAAAACAAAAACAAAACATTCCTATGCTCATGGTAAAACAATATTTGTATTAATCTCAAAAACGTTTATAGGTACCAACCTGGAGCCCTCTAAAGCACATTGTTCCCAACTGACTAAACTATGTTTTCCTAAGCTCTCTAGAGATGTAATTTTTTCATTCCCATTATTATTGGGGTTGCTCACCTCTTACTAATCTTGAGTTTGCCAATGTCCTCTTCACAGTGAGGTGCCCAACATTCAAGATGTGATTTAACAACTGGACTTATACAATGGTAAGTGTAGAATGAAGTAAAAAGACGATAAACAGGAACAAATATACCACAGACAATAACATAGTGAATATCTAAACTGCTGCTCTCACCAACACATCTGAAACCTGTGTGATATACAAATAAAATGAATAATAGAACGCAGATAAGGTTAGACTTTATCAAAATAAATTAAAAACAATTATGATGCTAGACATAGCTGACATAAGAAATATCTGCCCAAGAATTCAAAATATCATAGTGGATACAATACATAAAAATCGTAAATACATATGAAATTAATGATAACCTATAATGAGGGCATATATCTATATAAAGATCGCAAGTATACGATAAGGCATAGGGAATACACATTTTCCCAGTCAACAACAATCACACATAGCAAGATATAGAAAGTATATAGAAATATATATAAAAAGTAGGAGACCAGAGATCAAGAGGTCAAACTCACTGACAGCTTCTCAACTCTATCAATCTATTTTTATTACCATTTATTTATATAGCGCCACTAATTCCGCAGAGAACTCACTCACATCAGTCCCTGTCCCATTGGGGCTTACAGTCTAAATTCCCTAACATACACACACACAGAGACATACACACAGATCAGGGTCAATTTGATAGCAGCCAATTAACCTACCAGCATGTTTTTGGAGTGTGGGAGGAAACCGGAGCACCTGTAGCAAACCCACGCAAACACAAGGAGAACATACAAACTCCACACAGATAAGGCCATGGTTGGGAATTGAACTCATGACCCCAGTGTTGTAAGGCAGAAGTGCTAACCACTACGCCACCATGCTGCCCTAATCTATAAACTGAGTTACAATGTGTGTGACTACATATATAGAAATGTCATACTAAATTAAGGACAAGTGAGACAACTACACTTGCATGATATTCAAATACTTTTCACAGACTATTTAATTCTAAAACCCTATTTCATTTTGACTCATTCAATTCTGCCTACAATATATTATGATTAAAACAGACATAAAAAGAAACTAAATTAACAGGCTATAGAAATGGGTTCAATGTGAAAGATGACAATAAATAAGTAAAAATAAGTATTTTATTTCTGCTTTGAAATAAATCCGTCTTTGTTTAGAAATAAAAGTAATGAGCCTTGAACAACAATGTAATAGCCTTAACTATTGTTTATATTGTATGACTAAGGGCAAAGAAAAATAGTTTTCTTCCTATATTTGTTCACCATTGATTTAGCAATATATTAAATTAAATTATCCTATCATTGTGTGGTTCCCAAAGCTTGACACTGATGACCTACAGGCAGATCAGATTTTAACTACTTAAAGTCCTTTTTCTTCGCATTTGAAAATTACCTCTCTCTGCATGTACAAATGGAAATCTGGAAATCAGACATGGGGTCATGCGTGTCACTAGCTCACAAGGACTGCTGAATGGAATTATTAATGTTCAAATGCATAAATGTGCTATAAAAATACTTTTATGCTGAAGAACATTGTCTGATGGTCCCAAGCATTTTGCTCGTCAGCTAAACATAAATTTTGATATCTGAACAGTCAATCCTCAAAGTTACATGAAGAATGATGATAAAGTCACTATACCAGATGTACATTGCAGCTTTGTTAACAATTAAATTATGGTGCAATATGTATTTAAAATAAAATTAAGTGTGCAGATACAGGACAAAAAGCTCAAATCACAAATCCTATCAGTTATCTTTTCAACTTGCTGTGACATTATTGGCCATTCACCAAGTCCACTGTAAACAACCGGGTGGGAATAAACTTAGATAATTATGAAACATGCCAGTTTTTCGCAGTATATTATTAAACTCAGTAATACACAAGGTTCAACTAGGTCAGGGGTAGGCAACCTGCGGCTCTCCAGGTGTTGTGAAACTACAAATCCCAGCATGCCTTGCCACCTATCTGCTGGTTATCTACTGGCAAAGCATGCTGGGACTTGTAGTTTCACAAACACCTGGAGAGCCACAGGTTGCCTACCCCTGAACTAGGTGGTGGTCTGTCTACTTTAATAAGTTGTTTCACCAATGTTATACTCTGAAAATTAGCAATATATAGAGAACGATAATATATTTAGCATGTGTAACGTTCATTTTCTTCCACTTTTCCTTAAACCCCTCTCCCCTACATCTAAAATAAAAGGTCAACGTTGACGGATATTAACGGTTACTGATAACTTTCACAAGTATATATGCAAAAGCTTTTAGATCATATCAGACCTGAAAACATGGGCCAGTAAGTTTAGATCATGGGGGAATATATATTTTCTCTCCATAGCAAATACCTTGTTGGTAAAATAGTTTAACAACACTGCAGTCAGAGTCTTTTGTTTGAAACAGCCGATAGAGCTGGCACTTAACTGCACAGGGAATGCTAGTACTCTTTAAGATGTGTGCATCTATGTTATATATAACAATAAAGAATACACAGTATTGTTCTCTACTACAAATATGTAATAAAATTAAGTGAAAGTTGAGCTCCACGAAGGGTGTGGCAACAGAATATCAACCAAAAAATATTATTATTGTTATTTTAGCTACGTCAGGCTTTACTCTGTATTAAAGGCATTGAGGCTTGGAGATCACTTGCCTTCAAAAGCTGCGTAGAGGTAAGATTCAGCCCAGTTTAAAAGTATAGCAGTAACATTTTGAAATTCAGATTGAATTCATGTTTATATATAAGGGGAAGATTTTGGTGTGAGTTGGTCAGTTTAACATATATTACAATATGTGGAACTAACATTCCCTGTTTCCTGTTTTTAATACAGAGTGCAGCCTGAAGTGTCTTTAATACCGAGTAAAGCTTGAAGTAGCTATACTAGCATTACTAAGGTTTTGGCGAGTACAAAGAAATTAATTGATTAGAAATAAATTGTACTGTAATACCAGAGGAGGTTCCACTAGAAATACAAACTTAATCGCAAGGACAGTAAAATATGTAATGTGCTACTAAGAAAGAATCTGATGGCCATTAGTGTAAATAAACTGATTAGCCAAAACATTAAAATCACTGACAAGTGAAGTGAATAACATTGATTATCTTGTTACAACAGCACCTGTCAAGTGGTGGCATATGGTAAGCAGCAAGTGAACCATCAGTCCTTGAAGTTGATGTGTTGGAAGAAGGGAAAATGGGCAAGTGTAAGGATTTGAGTGACTTTGATAAGGGCCAAATTGAGATGGCTAGACAACTGGGTCAGAGCATCTCCTAACGGCAGGTCTTGTGGGGTGATCCCGGTATGCAGTGGTTAGCATCCACCAAATGTGGTCCAAGTAAGGACAACCGGCTACAGGATCATGGGTCCCAAGGTTCATTGATGTGCGTGAGGAGTAAAGGCTAGATGATCTGGTCCAATCCCACAGAAGAGCTACTATAGCACAAATTGCTGAAAAAGTTAATGCTGGCTATGATAGAATAGCCCAGGGGTCGGCAACCCCCGGCACGCGTGCCAGATGTGGCACGTTGACCACTTTGTCTGGCACGCCGACGCTGAAGCTGCTTCAGTAAAGCAGCCGATGATGGCCGAAACGTAGCTTCCGCGCATGCACAGAAGCTCCGTTTCGGCCATCATCGGCTGCTTTACTGAAGCAGCTCCCACCCAGGTTTCTGGAGAAAGACAAGTCTACAAAAGGTAAGTAAGAGCAGCAAATTGAGGGGCACATATACTTGGCATACTTTGTATTTCTGGGGGCAACTGTGGCATGCTATGTATTTCTGAGGGCAACTGTGGCATACTATGTGTTTCTGGGGGCAACTGTGGCATACTATGTGTTTCTGGGGGCAACTGTGGCATACTATGTGTTTCTGGGGGCAACTGTGGCATACTATGTGTTTTCTGGGGGCAACTGTGGCATACTATGTGTTTCTGGGGGCAACTGTGGCATACTATGAGTTTCTGGGGGCAACTGTGGCAAAGTATGAATTGTGGCCACAACTATGAGGCATAAGATGAATTGGGGACACAATTATGAGGTATGATGTGAACTGGGGCACTACTGTGCGGTATAACGTTTTTTTTCTGGTCCCTTACTGTTAATATAATATTAGCCTCATAAAATGAGACATAAATATTATATATATATATATATATATATATATATATATATATATATATATATATATATATATATATATATATCTCCGAGAGGGCGGCCCGAGTCCCCACTGGAGACCTATCTTTGAAAATAATTTTTTTATTTTAAAAGTACTTTTTTTTTTCTTTTTTTTATTGAGTGCAGGGGGGATTGGTAGTGGCTAAATCCCCTTCAGCTCAGGTATCTTCAGATGCCAGGTCATATGACTGCAGTGGTCACACGGTACTCGGCGGTCTGCTGGATATCTTCCCATGCTATGCGGTGGAGAATAAGGTAAGAAGAAGGTGTGCTAGAGAGGGGACATTTGTGACTAAAGGTGATGGAGAGGGGCATGTGTGACTAAAGGTCTTGTGTGAGTAATGCATTTTTCTGTAAGAGGGTGGCCTGGTGCTTTTCACCTGCTAGACATGTCCCCAATGATGCACTGCCACGCCCCCAATTGTACGACCCCTTGCATGGTAAAAAAATGTTGCGGCGGCACAACATTTTTTTTTACCATGCTTGACTATAAGGGGGGTCACATTAAGTTGCTGTACTGGGGCCATGAATTTCTCTAGGCAGCCCTGTATGTGTGTGTGTATATATATATATATATATATATATATATATATATATATATATATATATATATATATATATATATATATATATATATATATATATATATATCACACCCAACTGGCACACCTGGGCTTCACTAGATTTTAGCCGGCACTCTGATAGAAAAATGTTGCCAACCCCTGGAATAGCCTATAAATTGAATGAGCAACTTCAGAACTGCCAGAACTGGAGCAATGGAAGAAGGGAGCCTGGTGTAATGAATTTTGTTTTCTTTTACATCATGTGGATGGCTGGGTGCATGTGCATTGGAGGAGGCAGTGTGATGCTCTGGGCAAACTTCTGCTTGGAAACCTTGGGTCCTGGCATTCATGTGGACGTTACTTTGACATGTACCACCTACATAAATATTGTTGCAGATCAAGTACATCCCTTCATGGCAACAGTATTCCCTGATGGCAGTGGCCTCTTTCAGAAATGGTTTGAGGAAAATGACAAAGAGTTCAAGGTGTGGAATTGGCCTCAAAATTCCCCAGGTCTCAATCGATCGAACATCTGTGGGATGTGGGATGTGCTGGAAATACAAGTCCAAGCCATGGAGGCCCCACCTCGAAATTTACAGGACTTAAATAATCTGCTGCTAACATCTTGGAGCCAGATACCACAGGACGCCTTTAGGAGGTGTTATGGAGCCCATGCCTCAACGAGTCAGAGCTGTTTTGGTGGCACGAGGGAGACCTACACAATATTAGGCAGGTGGTTTAATGTTGTGGCTGATCAGTGTATGTAAAAACACAAAGGCATGGCTACGATTCCTGGCATTTAGACCAAACAATCTACATTAGTAATAGCAAACATACTTCAACAAATGACAATGGTTACAAGTGTTAAACTTTGCAAAACAAGCTAATAAGTGCAAGGGGTTGAAACAGTGGCTACAGATCCATACCTCCCAACTGTCCGGATTTCAGCGGCTCTGTCCCACCCAAGGACATGCTTGCCCTGGAACGTTGGGAGGAAAGGGAGATATCTAATGGGTATGCAGATCATTGCAGTCATGGACAAGAGGTTGTACCAATGCTACTAATTTAAGATGTAGGTTTTCAGCTTAGATTTGAGGTTTGATAGGGAGGATGATTTATAGAAGTTTAGAGGGATGGACTTCCAGAGGCTGCCGTGCAAGCATGCAGAATATTTCTTGGTGAGATTTAGAATAGTAGTTTGGACCTTCATTCTCCCATCAGCCATGAAAGACAATCTAGGCTGCTTCTTTTCAATCTTTTCTTTCAAAAATGTATTTGAGAATAGCTGTACTACAAATGAACGTGGAAAGCGCTATTTTTTAATTAATTTTATTTCAACATATACAAAAGATAAAGAACATATGTTTGTCCACCATTCAGGGTGAGTTAACAGATGCAATGAACCAGGTTCCCTACAGCAGACTAATTAAGCTATAAAATGAATTGCACAAACCTACATCTAGACTACAGCACTTGACAAAGACGGAGTCCATTGAAACTCAAGAGTATACATCTGTAGGCCCTCTCTGTAAGCACTTTCTATTAGACATTTCCTGCAGAGGCTACGAGGATATAACACACAACTTGGTTTAGATGATCAGTTGGCTGTGCTCTTACACCTCATACTTGTACACAGCGTAACACTTATAGTCATACACCTCACCTAGTTATTCTTCTCTTCCTACCAAATTTCCATACCATGGCCCAGAGTCTATGTCCTTTTTACAAAGTTAACGAACACTTACATTTTTCGTGTTTTTCTGACTGTTTGCCTCCTATCATTTTTATGTCAATTATTGTCCTATTTATGTTTTTTACTAGATCTTGATCAAGTAATTATATATCTCTATTAGCATTTGTACCTTAGTTGTATCCTCTGCTTTACACAGAGGGTTTCTATGGTTACTATTCCATTGTTGTGCAGTAATCCCACAGTAACTCCTTTGAATGTCTGTATTTTTATGTATGCATGCAACGTATCATTTACATTTTCTGCGGTTGGTTTGAATCCTTCCTGCTTAAGAAATGGTCACAAAAATAATGAGGTTATATTTCCCTCTGCTAATCATATCTACCAACAGGAAAGCATATAAAGAGTATGAAAAGTATAATAAATATAATGTCTGGTTTACTCCAACCAGCCAACATATTATTAACCTTCATTTGTATAGCGCTAACAATACACACAGCATGTTTAATCATTCACATCACACCAGTGGTCAAAGGGTGCCAGTATACAACAGTTTACCATATTGCCACTACTGTCATTTTAGCTCCCGATGTGCCGTCTGTCACATCCATGTAATGTGTGGACGCGCTTCACCCCCCCCAGCAATGCGGGCGCACATTACATAGATGTGACAGGTGACACATCGGGAACTAAAATGACAGGCGCCGTCCTATGTGTGAAGAGGAACAAGAGTACAGAGTGCACGGCGCGGATGGAATAAGGTTAGTGCCGGGGATAGGTGGTATGTTAGTATAATATGCTGTGTGTGTGCCAGTATAATGTATATGTGCGTGAGTGGGCCAGTATATACTGCATGTGCGAGAAGTGGCCAGTATATATTGAACCAATTTCATGACTTCTTCCCGGCTCTCATATAGCCTGAGTAAGCCCAGTAGTTCCCCCTTTGTGGGAGTGAGGGGGGCCTCTATATATTATATGTGCATGTGTGTGAGGGGGCCTCTATATATTATATGTGCATGTGTGTGAGGGGGCCTCTATATATTATATGTGCATGTGTGTGAGGGGGCCTCTATATATATTGTATGTGCATGTGTGTGAGGGGGCCTCTATATATTGTATGTGCATGTGTGTGAGGGGGCCTCTATATATTGTATGTGCATGTGTGTGAGGGGGCCTCTATATATTGTATGTGCATGTGTGTGAGGGGGCCTCTATATATTGTATGTGCATGTGTGTGAGGGGTCCTCTATATATTGAATGTGCATGTGTGTGAGGGGTCCTTTATATATTGAATGTGCATGTGTGTGAGCGGGCCTCTATATATTGTATGTGCATGTGTGTGAGGGGGCCTCTATATATTGTATGTGCATGTGTGTGAGGGGGCCTCTATATATTGTATGTGCATGTGTGTGAGGGGGCCTCTATATATTGTATGTGCATGTGTGTGAGGGGGCCTCTATATATTGTATGTGCATGTGTGTGAGGGGGCCTCTATATATTGTATGTGCATGTGTGTGAGGGGGCCACTATATATTATATAGGTGTGTGTCAGGGGGCCACTATATATTACATGGGTCAGGGAACTTTTTTACCTTTTACCCCAAAATATATTTAGATACGCTGACGTTACCCCCTTGATTTGAAAGGAAGGAAATCATATATTATTAATTATTGGAATTCAAAATTGTATTGAATCTATTAAAAATTTCTTTGCGAGCTTCAACTTCAAAACTTCAGGTTTTGGAGAAATGATGTTGTCAGATACAGTCTTCAGCGTCCAATTGATTTCTCTGCTTTGTTTTTATGTTTGTCGGAGTGGAAAATCCTTGTTCGCAAAGGTAGGTTGTTGCAAAAGGCAGCAACTTTTTGACTGCCTGCTAATGTGTAATTTTGAATGCCTTTGGAGCTGTTGACATCCAAAAACATGACAGATCTGCTTTGTTTTCAAATGCAATACGTGCTTCATTATTGCATCGAAGCTCAAGAAGTGCCTCTGCCAACCCTCAAGGCTT
Source organism: Mixophyes fleayi (assembly GCF_038048845.1). Lineage (NCBI taxonomy): Eukaryota > Metazoa > Chordata > Amphibia > Anura > Limnodynastidae > Mixophyes > Mixophyes fleayi. Next base: position 294,429,528 of record NC_134404.1, on the reverse strand, counting down.
TTCTGGTACAACAGCAATTTCACATTTAAAGGGGTCTACCATCCAACGGACAGCAAGTGAATCGGCAGCATTACCCCAAGGAATTAAATTTTTACCCAATTTGGGGGAATTTACCCCTGTTCCCTGACCAATGATATATATTGTGTGTGTGTGTGTGAGCGGGGCAGTATATATTGTATGTATGCATGTGTGAGGAGGCAGTATATATTGTATGCATGCGTGTGTGTGTGTGTGAGCGGGGCAGTATATAATGTATGTATGCATGTGTGAGGAGGCAGTATATATTGTATGCATGCGTGTGTGTGTGTGTGTGTGTGTGTGTGTGTGAGGGGGGCAGTATATATTCTATGTATGTGGGCGTGTGCGCGTGAGGGGGCCAGTATACATTGTATGTATGGGTGTGTGCGCGTGAGGGGGCCAGTATACATTGTATGTATGGGTGTGTGCGCGTGAGGGGGCCAGTATACATT